>NC_134461.1:142062180-142197180 GCF_047948215.1 Lycorma delicatula | reverse complement strand
TTATGGTTTTCATATTTTCTAACACATTTTTTTCTACTTTATTGTAATTTAGTAATAATTTTTTTATATCCTGTTATTATTTCTCATTTTTTTAACCACACCGTTTTAACATACCTAAAAGTTTATTTTAATTTTTTCGACGCCATTAATACCTTAATATTATTAATATTATTCTTAATGGAAAATCTGATGTGGACAACACATGACTTCCTTGTACGCCTGTTAAATTGCATATACACATAAAATTTTATTTCATAACTTCTGTTTTTTTTTTCAATTTTTTTTTATTGAATTATTTATTATAAAAACATTTTAACAATCAGAGGTTAATAATTATTAATAAATCGATATATTTAAATTAAAAAAAAGGAGATGAAGTCTGATTCGAACCTTATTGGAGCCTTCCTTCCCCTTGTGAGATCCAAATATTTCAATAATTAAAATTTTATTTGGCTATAACACTGGAACCAATGAAAATAATTACCTCTTATGATATCGTTGAAAAGTTATTAATGACGGCTTATTACGGCAGTTAAGAAAAAGTTCAAAATCCAAATGTTTTTAAATTTTGGGCTTTTTTGTACACTTTTAATTCAGTCGATTGCAATCAAAAGAGAAGGTGCACAACTAGACATTATAACAGTCCTAAATCCAAAAATTTTAACATCTTACAGTTAATCGTCTTTCAGTTATGCGAGGTACATACGTACTTATGTACAGACGTCACGCCGCAACTAGTCAAAATTGATTCATGGATGGTCAAAACGGATATTACCGTTGAAATCTGAAAACCGAATTTTTCGCCATTAAAGTACTTCCTTGTATTATATACCTCGTACAAGGAAGTAAAAATTTGATTTTTTTTTTTTATCAGAAAAATATTTTTGGGAATTTGTTATATTTTGAAAATATTGAGATGACCAATTTTTGATGTAGCCGTAAATTAAAAATTGAAAAATTACGAAAAAAAACCAGAACCAAGAGTGTAGTAAAACCACAAGACGTTTTTCTTACATAATATTTTTTTTACGGTTTCATTAATACAAAATTACTTGTTTCATTAAATTAGGCAGAAAATCAATGAAATGTCAGTTCACTTGTATTTTCCTCGTTTCAACGAACGAATATCATTCAGTTAAGTGTGATAATGAATAAACAGAAACGTTATTTTAGTGGGATTATCCTTTTCATAGTGCGTTATATGCATTGCCTGTTCTTCGTAGGGAAAGGCCTATATAAAAATATGTAAACCAAATAAAACCTTGTTCTGGTTTGGATTATTTTGTTTGAAAAAAACCTAGAAAAGCTTCGTTTTATTTTAACGTAAGTTAAACATTTTTACAGGGAAAATAAGTAGCATCACAAATATTATTTTTATATATCAATTGCAAGTGTTTGTTGCTGTTAAGATGACGACCATCTTCAGGCTAATGTAATGTAATACCATATGTTATCATTTTATAAATAATGTTTAAAAAATATATATATATATATATATTTTACAACCAAAATAATCAGCAAAACGATCTGAAAGTTGGTGGCTGTATAAATAAAAATCCGTATTTTAAAGTATGTTAATTTTATATTCTGTAGAACTATTTTGATGAAGAGAAAAATCACTTTATATTTTTTCCTCAAAATGTTAAGGTGGGTTTCTAGTTGTTTTTTTCTTTTAACTAGTTAATGAAACTGAAATACATGTGAAGTGACTCGCGGTTAACCTCCTGGATAACAATGATGACATTATACACCTAAAACGACTGCCTATATTATATTTGTACGTTCTCCAAGATGTTGAGGGGAATCAGCTACCCTAGGATCTTGTGCATCATCAAAATTCTTCATTTTGTTCGCCACTTACTTTTGTTGGTTCTTTGATCTGTTTCTCTGTTCCTTTGTTTGATTTGTTATTCTTTGCGTCATTGATAAGACTAATTTTTGAAATTGTCTTTACTTTTTATATTCTGAACTCTCGACTTTGATTAATGTGTTCTTTGGACACATCTTTGTATGTATGTATGTATTTGTTTAAAATATTTATATATAATTTATAAGTAATATTATACATGTTTAATATGTTTTATACCCACCGGGTAGGTCTAGTGGTGAACGCGTCTTCCCAAATCAGCTGATTTGGAAGTAGAGAGTTGCAGTGTTCAAGTCTTAGTAAAGCTATTATTTTTACACGTATTTGAATACTAGATCGTGGATACCGGTGTTCTTTGGTGGTTGGGTTTCAATTAACCACACATCTCAGAAATGGTCGAACTGATGTACAAGACTATACTTCACATTTACACTCATACATATTCATCCTCATTCATCCTCTGAAGTATTTTCTAAACTGTTTTTGTATAGTCCTATCCTCAATTAAGCAATACATATAATGCATTGTGAAAACAGTAATGCATACAAAACAGTTGATTTACCCTATCTATCGCGCCTTTTTAAGCCCTGTACGCACTGTTTTTCATAGTATTGATATATATATATATATATATATATATATATATATATATATATATATATTCTGTTTCTTCATTGTGTGGAAAAAGTATCAAAATACGATATCAAAACAAGTATTTATAAATATAGATACTACGGTCGTCCAGAAATTAAACATCGTTTACACATCGCATGCGCGCAGCTTCACTCACAACAGTGGGTCAAGACTACCTAGTCTCAGTCGTACAGCTGCAAGCGCTGTACGAAATTTAGCAACTGTACTCCAACATGGAGTGATTTTGCGTGTGTTTAGACTGAATAAAAAAGTTTAAAATTCCGCTGCCCGTGAGATACGAACGGTCATACATTTTTTGAATATCTAGGAATTCGTCCATTGGAAATTCATCTTCAAATTACTGCTATATATGGTGACAATGTGATGAATGAAAGAAACTTAAGGAAATCTGTCGTTTATTTACGGTAGGGAGAATAACATCTGTTCATTATGAGCAACGCTTAGGACCCCCTACTCTCATTACCGAACAGATGAAAGGGTAGATCTATAAACATGTTAAAGTAATCCGGCGTTTTACGTTAGACGAACTTAGTGATAAATTCTCTGTGTGTTCACGGTCTCTATTACATTAAATCGAGACTGTTCACCTAAATTACCGTAAAATTTGTGCCCGTTGGATCCGAAGAATGTTGATAGACAATCACAAAAAAAAAGTCGTCTGCTGCTCTGTCATTCCTGGTGTGATACCATAGAGATGAGGATGAAATGTTTGATCGCATTGTGATTGTTGATGAACATGGGTTTCGTACAACACGCCAGAGAGTAAACATCAGTCACTTTAGTGACATCATTCTCGATTGCCTTTAAAGCCAAAAAAAAATCAAAAACTTTTAAAACGCAAAGCGATTGTCACAATTTTTTGGGAACCCCATGGAGTCTTACTGTGTGAGTTAATGGGTCGCGGAGACACAATTAATGCTGACTCTTACTCGGAAATTTTGATGAAACTTCGTAAACAAATTCAAAATCGCCGGCGTAGTGTTTTGACTCTTGGAGTGTGTTTAATTCGTGACAATGCACGTCTGCATGCCACAAAAAGTTTAAGAACTTCTCAGAGATTTTGAATGGGATATTTTTAATCATCCGCCTTACAGTCCATATATTGTTCCAAGCGATTTCCATCTGTTTACAAAATTGAAGGAGTTTCTTGGCGGGTAACTTTATGAAAGCGATGACAGTTGTGAAGTGTCAAGATATTTGTTGTTTGTGAGTGGCTTAATAGGATGGCGGCAGACTTCTTTGACGACGGTATACAAAAACTAGTGGTACGATTTCATAAATTTTCATCTTAGGAGGTGATTATGTGAAAATTAGCTTAAAAAATTTAAATTACGATGCATATATCAAAGTTAAAACGGGATATAAAAATAGATAAATCTTACTGATCCAGTTTAAATGGGAAACACGATACAAATTATAAATATTTTATCTAGTCGACTACTTTTTAGATACTTTATAAATCCACTCGGTATTTCTTGGTCTTAAATTGTGAAGAGCTGCAAATCTATCTTGAGTTCCAAAGTATTTTTTTTTGTTGGTTTTTACATTTATCGCATGTAAAGTACAGTCAGTGGAAGTTAATTTACAATTTATTGAAGACTTTAATTCCATGCGTATTAGTGGAGTATAACTTCCATATGTTACTGAAAGTGAAATAAAAAGAAAGACGACACTGATTGTTTATATAGAAAAATTAAGTCTATAGTTCCAAAATATAAAACCAAATATATACGTTTAAATTGCCAGATTGTTGTGAACACAGTTGAAGTATTGTTATCTTAAATTGACATATTCTCTCAATTTGGAAATTAGACTTCACAGACTTTGGGTAAGATATCAGAAATAACTTTGTTTGATGTTTTAAAAGTGTACATTAGATCTTATATGAGTTTTTTGAGGTTAGAAAAATAATATAACACTTAATTTAATGGTACTTACGTATTAACGCCACCGCAGCTACAGGTTTATTTAAAAACAAAGTAGTCAATCGGATTTCGGTGGAAAATGGGCCGATATAGAGTTTAACATAGATTCAAAACAGTCTCTTTATTAATTTTAATAAACGGTTATTTGTATTTATTTATTTTATAATAAAGTTTTAACCAAACTTAAACTACGATTAATTGCAATAATTACTCAATTTATTAAATAAATACTCAAAAAATTACGGTGTTAATTAGTCAAGGCTAGTGAGCGAAGCGAGCGTAGGTTAAGTTTGGTTAAATTATATTTATAAAATAAATAAATAAAAATAGCCGTTTATTAAAATTAATAAAGTTCAAGACTGTTCATTTTTCACCGAAATCCGATCGACTACTTTATTTTTAAATAAAGTTGTAGCTGCGGTGGCGTTAATATGTAAGTACCAATTTAATTAACGAAGTTCCCTAAATTTAGTGTTAGAACGTGATATTTTACGACCGATCTTATTTAGCAACATTTCAGAGTTTATCGGAAAAATATAATTTCTGAACCTCTGTCCATCTTTCAATTTCAGATCGTTTAATAGACCATTAGCCGGCTCAGCATGATTCATAAACAATCGGTTTCATCACCACTTTGTTCTTCTTCTTCGAGGTAATTTTTTAATTAAAAGGGCACTAAGCTCGTTTACACCGGTCCCTGCTTCATTGATATCTCATTTAGAAAGCTGTTGCAGATAAACTGAGTATAAACACAAGTGAAAGGTGTGTGGACATTATACAATGTGTAGGAACAGAATCTATACTGTATCAAGATAACATAGATAATGTTTTGCTACAAACTACCTATACGTTGTATTTAAAATGTATCGATCAATGTATCCTAATTCACACTAAGACGACATGGTTATGATTCATATAAATCAACTGAGGTGAAAGAGGCACTAGTAACATTTGTTTCCTTGAGGGTAATGATGTTCAATATACAGCCAATTGTATTAAAACATTCATTGATAGTTTATAGGAATTTTAATTTTCAAACACCCTATCTGTTTTAATTCCGTTTCTTAAGAACTTCGATATAAATTGATTATAGCTAAAAGTTAAAAATATGATATAATTCGCGGAATATTTTAATAAAATTTTATTTATACATTCTGTTTAAATAAAAAGATAGTATCTTGAATATCATGATGCGAATGAATTCGTTGTAATAATTATTATTTGAAAGAGAAATACATAAGAGCACTGAAAATGACCTTTTATGTGAAACCAGTAAACCGTAAAATGTAGACATATTCCCGTTCCCTTGTAACTAATCGTATAATGTCATCCGTTTATGCCATCAGAATCATTAAACATTGTTCATTAATATCCTAACCGTAACTGACCGATCTTGATCAATCTTACTCATCCCGGTCGTATTTTCAATCCCCTCTTTATATTTACTCCCCCCTTTCTTTCAACGAACGAGACCTCAAAATGCATAGCTCGGTACTAAAACTCGTGATCCGCATTATTCACGTTACTTAACTCCACCTGCTTCATATCTTTCCTATCTTCTTTCTCACTTTCTCTCTTAATATATCTATCTTTCTGTCTCGCTTACTCTTTCGCCCGCTATCTCTTTAAGATTCACCTTCTGTTCATAACGACATTTCACGAAACGCATAATGCGAAAATTAAATTCTTTAATCATATTATAATATCACAATGAGGAAAATAATGGAGAAAATTTAAACTTATTTAACACCGTTTATAATTTATGAAAAACGTTGAATCTTAATTAAGATAACCTGTTTCACATTAAATTAGTTTCCGCTTCTGTAAATATTACGATAAATAGTTTTTTTTTTATAAAAATTGAACTCGGATTAATTCATACGTGAGTAACTAGCTAGCTGCATACAATCGAGTATATTACACACGCGTGGGTTGTACAATTAATACTTCGTTGAACTTTCACTTTTTTTACTCTAAAAATTATATATAATATTTTGTTTATAAATATAAACGAAAATATAATATATAATTGAAGTTCATACGTAGTTATAATTTAACTAATAGTCGAGTACATTATTAACAATTTACCAAACAAGACCAAAATTAGTTGATATCAATCAAATATATATAAAATAATAAATAGCAAATTAATATTAAAAAAAAAATTGAGTATTTCCGTGGTACGCGTCATCAGTAAAGTAGTACAGAAAGAAAAAAAATAATAAAATATAGTGTTCATGTTCTATTGTATGTTTTGTGAGCGCTGTCCGGAAAATATCATAAATAAAATATTTAAAAATGCAATTCATAAACACTATAATAATATATCAGTCAACTATCCTAATAAAAATAATAAGAATGAGAATTATGTTGCACTACCATACGTTGAAGATCTGTTAAAAAGTGTTAAAAATTGCTATAATAGGATTTCACAATAGCCCATCAAAATTACAACAATCTGAATAGTATGTTTTCTAAATTACAATCGCCGATAGAAAAAATCAATAAACCAACGTAATATACAGCATTGCGTGAAAAGATTGTAACGCACTGGACATTGAACAAACATCTCAGTATCTTAAAAAAAGAATAGAAGCCCGTAAATATGGGAAAAAGAAGTGATAGCGCTCTCAAAACATACAATAGAACGCTCTTCTGATTTCAACAGTATCAAAATATTAGACGAAGAATAAAATACATACAAAAGGACCGCTCTAGAAATGATATACATCGAGAAAAATCAAACGCTGTCAATAATATAACAGACATATTAAGCAACATATATGTTAATTTAATATAAAAAATCATATTTATACTGTAAATTTAGTTTTAAGGAGAATAATATTTAATGTTTACAATTTTTAAGAAATTATTTATTATTTTTAAGAAAAATATAGGCATTGTAAAGGTTTTGATATACAGGTAATAGCAATCGGGTTATTTAAAGAAATAATTATATAAAGATAAGATGTCAGGAATGAGTAGGTGGATCTATTACAACGAGAGTGGGGATAAAATATTGTTATCTAGGATGGGTGGACCAGTTAATTTTTTAGTATGTAAGAGAATTTTGTATGATGTGTGTTTGAATGTGTATTGTTACCTGAGGAAGCTTAGAGAATTCTGAGTGGAATGTAGTATATTTAATTCATAAGTTTGTATAGTTGATTGGTTAACCCAAGAGATTAATAAAGATAATATCTTTAAGTAAAATATGTCTGCTGTTATTATTATTATTATTATACATATATATATATACCCACTACTAGATAAACACTCTCTCTCGCACACACACAATAGGGTGGCAGAGAGAGAGAGAGGGAGAGAGTATCAGCAAGTCCTCCTGGGACTTTTATAACTCGTAAAAATAATGGAAATAATTCGTATAAGCATATGTCCAAAAATTCTTCCTTTGCGAGTTACGGCTAGTGAAATATTCCTCGGATTTCAGCTACCCCTACCCGATGAAATGAGGTACTGAAATTTAGGGACATTGATTAATAAGCACAATTAGTGCTCATTAGATATCTTATGGTTTTTGACATGGAAAATCGAATAAAATAGGTCCCAGAATCGTATCTGCAGTAGTGTTTGAGAAATCTGAGTGAAAGCCAATATATTGGGATTAAAAATACTTTTTTTTTTTTTTTTTTTGTTTGACATACAATAACTTTGTAAAATGGGTTAAAGCTTATTATAGAATAATTAATTGCAGCAATAAAAACAAAACTTTTAGAAAATT
The DNA here is from genome assembly GCF_047948215.1 of Lycorma delicatula. NCBI lineage: Eukaryota > Metazoa > Arthropoda > Insecta > Hemiptera > Fulgoridae > Lycorma > Lycorma delicatula. Next base: position 142,188,992 of record NC_134461.1, on the reverse strand, counting down.
TAATTCTGAACAAAATGGTACAAGATAGGTTGAATTAAACAAAAAAGCCTAGAAAAATTCGAATTTTATTTAGAAACATTACTACATTTGTCAGAAACGTACTTATTTAATCTAAACAAAAACCAGATTCTTTTTTAGTGATATGAAAAATTTGTTAAAACAAAAATTTATAGTTAAAAACTGGTTTTTAAAATTAAAAAAAAATGTAAATTACACATTTTATATATAAAAAAAAATCAATAATTATAAGATTCCTATTGAAAACAAAAAAAAATATTTGTATCTTATTTATCATTAAAAATATCAGTTGAACTTTTTTATTTTTTTATTTCAGTTATACATATTTTTAGTAACCCCTAGAAGGGGGTATACTTTTCGCCCAAGTTACTTATTCGTAAGGAAGATTTTTTCGGAATTTTTTTTGATGAAACATCGAGGCAATCGATTACAACAAAAAAATGAACAGACTAAATGAAAATATTTACGCAGTTCGTTATACGTCGTTTATAAGTTAAGTGTACACAAGGAAAGACTAACAGACTATCGTATCATTGACCAGACAATCATTAATTTACACTAAGCCTGCTTATATTCAATAAGAGCTAAACCAGTTACCGGCCTTCCCCAGTCCGTCACAATTGGCTTATAGGGGGATTTATTTTTATCCGACTGCGAATGTATCGAATATATCAGACAAATGTCCTTGAATTTAGGAACTTATGTATGTTTATGTTGCTATAAATCCAACCGTTTCCATCGATTTTCATGAAATATTTATCAAACGATTTACTTATATTGCAAGAGTGACACACTGAGTGTATGTTTACCGAGTAGAAGATTTGTTCCAAACAGAAAAGCTACTTTTATTTTTTTAAATAAAACTTTACACAAAAAAAAATTTGAACCGCTAGGCTTACAACTAAATTTTTACTAGTACTATCAAATTTTACCATTACAAGTATGTTGACGTAAAAAGATGAAATAAGGATTTAATAAGCGGCATGGTTTCAACATAATACAAACTGCGTTGTTGTAAATTATCAGCTGTTTATCTCAACTAAATTTGTAATATAATTTTTAAGTAAGTATTTCCAGCTGATTTGTTTCATTTACGTTAAGTAACATCAGGTGATATAACCACTGGAACTTAATTTCTATTTAGAAAATAATATCTGTTGATATAGCTGTTTAATTTGTGTTATGTTGTTAATTATTATTTATTATTATCAATATTATATTACCGTTTAAAGTTTTATATTGTATGAATTATGAATGTAAAATTCAATAAAATTGTTCACGCAGCGCGTTTTACCTCATTTTATTGTTAGCTCGATTTTTCCACCTTTGCAGCTTTGATTGTTTGCGTGTAACTCGATAACGAAGGCATTAACAGAAAAATGGGTTTCCCGTTGTTTTTCTTGTAAAATTTTAAATAGAAATCATGTCGTATGTCTACCTTCCTATTTAAAAAAAATTAAGTTTGATTCAATATGACGGATTCAAGATGAATCCAAAAATTAAAAATCCACCATAATGCCGATTTTTTTTTACTATGTAGAACCGCATTCCTTTCTGCCTCCAAATGCTTCTCAGATATGCTCTACAAAGCTGTTTCCATACTTAAATATCACTTTGTATATATATGTATATTATATATATATATATATTCAGGCTGTTCGAAGGCGGGAGGTTTCTCCCTTTTACAGGAAAGCTTCCGGCTTCGGGGAGGACAGGTCTCCATCCAGTTTCGTTCTCAGGTCAAATTGAACCCTAACACAGCCAGCACCTCGACAGTTCTCATAGGTAGTTTCCTAGATCGCAGTCTACCTCTATTCAGATGGGCTATATCTTTGTGAACGGAGAGCCGAGGATTGCTCTGTATGCGTGTATACTCTCGAAGTAAAGCTGCCTTATGACGGAGATCCGGAGAGGGTATGTGACTCAATATAGAAAGTCATACGGTGGGGGTCGATCTTAATTTTCCGCTGATAATCCGCACGGTGTTATTTAGTTTTACGTCAACTTTTTGTGTATGTGCATTGTTGAGCTAGACTGGAACACTGTATTCTGTGGTCGAGTAGACCAGCCCAAGCGCCGAAGTGCGGAAGGTTTCGGCGGAAGAATCGGCCGAAACCTAAATCGGCCAAACAATTGTTCCAAACCAGCCGAATACTTGTTCCGCATATTGAACCGTTGTTATTTTGTTGAACCGGCCAAAGAGTGTTTCACATATTTTATGGAGGATGTTATTTCTAGTTCGCACCTTGGTAGCAGTATTTTTCAGATGTCTCTTTTAGGACAATGTTCAGCCTAGAGAAACACCGAGGTATTTCGGGTACGTTGTTACAACGGAGAAGGTTACCTTAAAAATGAAGCCGGAGTCGTCTGTTGCCGGCCTGTAGAAAAGAAGGAAACAAGTCGTCTCCGTCTTTGTGGCATTTAGTTTCAGCCTCCACTTACGAAAGTATGCTCCCAAGCTCAGCGGGTCAGACGTCAAGATGGCTTCTGTTTCTTTAAACGTTCTCTGTCCTGTAGCTATTACCCAGTCATCTGCGTATCCAAACTTCCAGGATCTAGCGTCTTGAATGTCGGAGGTAAAAAGACTGAAATACAATGGGCCAGTACCGACCCCTGAGGCAGTCCGTCGTTTACCATTTTTGAGGAGCTCTTGTGGCTCCTCAACTTGAAAAGTCCTATCAGCAAGAATGTTGTCAACGAGTCGTAAGGTTGGAATTACTTGTATAAGTTTATGAAGAAGACCATGTCTCCAGACGCCGTCGTAAGCTGCAGAGAAATCTATAATCGCAGCTGATGTTTTCAGATCTTTTTTGGAAATCTGCTTTCGTATAAGTCATAATTCTGTATAATCTGATCTGTGCAACTTCTTTCTGGTCGGAAGCCGGCCTCCTCAGAAGGGATCCTCTCAAGTATTTTACTCCCAATTATAAGAGTCCTTCGAGGAACTTGTATATTGCGCTCAATAAAGCTATTGGGCGATAGCTTTTTGGATAGTCACTCGTCTTACCTGGATTTAGAATAGCGATGACATTTGACTTTTTCATCTCGCTATGAATTCTTCCTCTCTTCATTATGTCTGTGAAGAACTGGGCCATCTAGTTTTTTGTACATTTACCCCAGTTTAAGAGAAACTCTGAGTGTGTCCCATCAGGCCCTGGTCTCTTGCTTTTTTTCACATTTTAAGGCCTTTTATTCCTTCATCAGTATTAAATGAACGGAAGAATTTAGTTGCAATTGGAGAATTCAATTTCAGAGTATGGACGTCAATCAATAGAATCCGTACTAAGCATGGTAGATGTGCAGACTAACTTCACAAATTGGTATATATATATATATATATATATATATATATACACACATAAATATATTATCTTTAATCTGTAGGGAAAGTTACAGTAATGAGAGGAAAAGTCTACTCTTTTTTCGTTATGTTAATGCAATGAATTTAATTCTTTTGATTTAAAATTGATTGTCAACTACTGTCATCAGCATACGGTATTGTATTCAATAAAAGTTTTATTATTATCTTCCTAAACTGCGCTCATTTTACATATATTTGTTAAGTATGTAATGTCAACAAATACGTGAACCGATGTTAACAGTTAAGATTTGGATTACAACAATTGATCGTCACTTAACACTGTTTCATTCACTTTGAATACGTTTAAAAAGATGACATATCTGAGAGCAAATCACGCGATCTTTTTTTTATACTCTACTTCCCACTTTTCTTTTTCAATCCTTCCTCGTTCCTTCTTCCAGCGACATGAGTTGGCGTGAGTCCGTACTACAGAGCTTTAATATAGTTCGCGTGACCAACTGTTTGCTTCGAATCATGGTTAGGCCGCTATCAAAAAGTTTCAAATATAAATATCCTACGAAGACTTTATCTACGTATATTTTATATACTCTTCACCATTCAACTACTTTATTCTTAACATAAAAATGGATACATTCAACCGCACAATTCACTTTCGTTACTACACCACACTTACTACACGCCCACTATTTTTTCTTATTTTTTAGCCAAATCTGAAACTGCTGTTTACTTTTATACACATAATTATTACTGAATATATGTGTTTCTATATATATATATATATATATATATGTGTGTGTGTGTATGTGTGTGTGTGTGTGCGATCGTTAAGTAAGCATAAACAGTTTAGTAAATTTTATATCTATTTAATTACTTTTTTCTTTTTAATCCACATTTAATACTTTTCCAGAAATCTCTGTTTTATCATAATTTTTTTTCTTTTTGCTTTTTAATTAATTAAAAACATCATTTAAATATTAATATTTTTAGAGAGTTATGTTTACACATCTTAGTAACTGATATAAAAATGTCTATTAATCTGTAAATAGGTAATAAAATTATATCTTGTGATATTTTAATTTAAACGAATATATTTTAAATATACCCTACTAAATTTGAATAATTTAAAAATTGTTTGTCTGTTACAACTACCAATCTAATCGTCTTTTATGCATAGAAGATAATTTTGAGTTAACTGAAAAGTCATATTTAATAAAAATACTTGTATAGCGACAGAAAAAAATTTAGACATTTCGATTTAGGAATAATAATAAAAAGGTTAGAAGAGAAAAAATATTTGTATATTCGTTTAAATAATAATAAAAATTTTTTAAAATTATAATATTTTGTTTTTCATAGCACGCATCAACAGCTATGATCATTAGACCGGTGGAAATTTGTAGCGCATGAAAAGATGCTATGCCTGACCGGGATTCAAACCCGGGACCTCTTCATAAATATTATAAATTTATTTTAAAAGTAATAATTAAACATGTTAATAATATAAATATGTTAATATTTATTAAATATATTAGTGTCCGTATCAGTATTTTATATCGGTTTATACACCGCATAACAATGTGCTATGTTTAATTAATAACAAATATAGTTTTAATATTTATTATAAGCTAAGAATTTATCAAATAGAAGCCGAAAAATATATGGAAAAACTCGTATTGATCTGACAAAGAAATTTTCAAAAACATTCACAAGTATAAAAATAGGTTTAAAAAATAAATAAAATCGAATTACGCTGTACGGATTAGAAAAAATAAGGACAAATTTTCAAAAATGAACAAATTTGAATATTTAAAATCTGACGTGGACACCAGATGACTTCCATGTACGTCTATTAAATTACATTAAACATTTTTTGCTGCGCTTCATTTAAACTTATTTAATTAAAAAGTGAGTGAGATACGATCCTCCAATATTTTAGTAATTCTTCTTTAATAATCCTCCAATTCTTCTTCTTTTTTTTTAAATTCTTTAATAAAGTGGAGTGTTACACAATTGCTTGTGGTGGAACCACATTGCACCACTTTTTTTTGTAGTGTCCGTATCAGCATTTTATATTGGTTTATATAATAATTTTGTTTCACGTCGCTGAAGTAGTTATGTGGTGTAGGTGAGAACATGTCGGATCCGTAACCATGCAAACATTTGTTCGAATCCGACTTCGTATACATATATATTTTTAAAACTTTTTGTTTTAATTTAAATATATTGATTTATTAACAATTATTAACCTTTTTAAATTTTTTTGAATTAAAATGAAAAGTACATAAAATGTTTATTTTACTAACTTCTGATTTTTTTCATATTATTTTTTTCAATCGGAAGTTAATAATTATTAATAAATCAATATATTTAAATTAAAAAAAAAGGAAATGAAGTCGGATTCGAACCGATGTACCTTTCCCTTGTAAGATCCAAATATTTCATTAATTAAAATTTTATTTGGCTATAACTCTGGAACCAATGAAAATGAAGATAAATACCCCTTATGATATAACGTTGAAAAACTTTCAATGACGGCAAATTACTGCAATTAAAAAAAACGCAGAAAATCCCCAAAAAAAATGGATTTTTTGGCTACTTTTGGTCCAGTGGACTGCAATCAAAAGGGGAGGTACATAACTAGATGATACAATAGTTCTAAATCCAAAATTTTAACGTTCTACGGCTAATCGCTTTTGAGTTATGCGAGAAATACATAAGTACATACGTACAGACGCCACACCGAAACTAGTCAAAATGGATTCAGGAATGATCAAAATGGATATTTCCGTTGAAATCTGGAAACCGACATTTTCCGCGATTACAATGCTTCCTTGCACAAAAACCAATAGCCATAATTTTAAATAAATTATTTTTGGAAATAACCTTTAATAAAACACATCAACGATTATATAATTAATGGAGTTAAAAAAGTGGAAGCATTTAAAACTTGATGTTGCATTTAAGTTATTAAAATAATGAAACAAGAAATAATAGTTTTATTATCTACCAACGGTTTGTAATAGCAGCAGGATAGTTTATTTTACAGTGTTGAAGTTTAAAATGCATCTCTATAATTTTAATGTTTTAAATTAAATAATAAAAAAAAAACTGAAATCTCTACAAAAGTACTGAACAAATATAAAACGAAGAAAGCAATAGTAAAAAAATACACATTGTGTGTACGTGTGTGTTTGGGTGAGCTTGCACGTGCATGTGTGTTTAGAACAAGTTCAATAAAAATAAAAAGTAGAGCCAGAAGTTCGACCAACGCAAATCAACAAAAGTCCATTTAAACTTAACAAGAAAACTTAATTTTAAAATAAGTTCTAAAAAAATTAACCACCATTGTCTACCACACAGTACAATTTTATTTATAAAACCTTTGAGGCTAAATAAGGGTTTTCGAATTTGAAAATAACCAATGCGCTCTAAGTTTCGTTTTTACGTATTTCCATAATATTCATAATTATTTTTTAAATAATAAAATTATTCAAAATTGCTGAATAGAGATTTTCATAATTCATTTTTCAAATGTGTTTTCTGGAAAACTCTTCATAGTGACACTATTTTCCTTTATTTTTGTTTAAAATGGTACCTTCCTAGTGACCTATTTATGAATAACAAATTGAGTTTTTTTGCACCAACCCTATATCCAGAATTATTGAACCTCGTGACCGGGATAGAATTGTTCAATAATTTTAATACGATCCCAGCTTGAAAGATGTCTTCAAAGATGTATATATATATATATATATATATACATCTTTGAAGACATCTTATATATAGGGACATCTTATATATATATATATGTGTGTGTGTGTGTGTGTGTGTGTGTGTGTGTGTGTGTGTGTGTGTGTGTGTGTGCGTGTGTGTGTGTGCGCGTGTGTGTGTGTGTGCGCGCGCATAGTAAAAATCGTTACATTAAATAAATTCGGATTCGTAAGGTGTAACTTATTATTATTATTTTTTTATTCATTTCCTTTTTTGAAGGTTTTCAAATATTTTTAAATGTTTCCAAAAAAAAACTGACTATGAATTTACAAGAGGTAAACACACTAGAAAAGATTTTTTTTCATTAAAAATATTGTAAAAGGGTTACCCTTTTTCTGTTTTGCTTCCTTCATTACGAGCCAAATTAGCTTACGCAAATGAATTTTTTACAAGTTTATATTCTCTTAACTCCTTGAGAGATTGACTAAAAAAACATTTTAACAAAAAGGAAATTTTAAAAAAGTATATGTGTGAAAAACTCCCACATTACAGTAAATAAATAAATCTTTACTTTGATCGGAACATAATAATACATTTTAGAAATCATATCAATGTAAGATAAATTATAAATATAAAAACAAATTCTAAGATAACATGAGATAAATATTAGACATTAAAAAACATGACTGCCAAAAAAAATTGCTCTTTAATATAGGACATCCCAACCCCATAGGGGAAGAAACCGATTTTGTGACGTTACCGGTCGCCACACCACCGCCTCCGTTCAGAGCCCTAAGGGGCTTTACCGGAGGTCGTTTTAGACTCTCTAACTGATTACATTTCACAGTCATCAGCCAGGCCTCGGCCGGGTGACACCGATGTAAATGCCTCGGCAGACATTTGCATCAGTAAAATGTAAATCAAATTTTGCTTTCAAGTAGGCCTCAAACAGACATCTTCACATTCAACCTAATATGATTCCCTCTAACTAACTAACCGAGATCGCGGAAGCGTAGACCCCACGCCTAGTCTAAATTTGACGACATCGTTTGTGAGTGCGAATGCCTCAGAAAACGACGAGTTGTAAATCAAATCAGTGCTACACTCATACCAATCAGAATTATGTTTTACGCAACATAGAAATTCAGACCTACACCCAATAAGTCAAAAAAATTAGGTCACCTAACAAGGGGAATGTAACTTCATTCCGGTCCGTACAGGAGCCGGGAACATACCCCGCACTCCCACCCGGTCCCATCATGGAGTCTCGCGCGTTTTAAAATAGGACATTTAAAAAGTGTGCAGGTGACAATTTTGTATATAGTATATGTTTTCTAATTATTTAAATACCCGTATTTACATATTTATATAGCCTACGACACTCCCGGCAATGAAAGGATTCCAACGCGGGATCATACATCTAGATCGGTTCAGCCATTGAGCTGCTACGGTATGGAACAAGCATACATACATACACCCTAAATACTTTAAACTCCTTTTTGGGCAGTCGTTTAAAAATAGATGTATTTATAGTTTGTATTAATTAATTTGATACAAAACATGAATTAATATTAAATATAAAAAATTACTAGAAAGTAATTCACAATTTCAGAAGCCACTATTGAAAAATCATCTTGAGCAGATATTTATGTTCACCTTGAATGGAATGCAGATAATTCCTGATTTTGTTTTTTTTTTTTTTTTGTAATTGGTATTATTTAAAAATTGGTTATTAAACCAAAATATTTAACCACTAGTAAGAACCACCGGCTTGCATTAATAACACTAACCGTTCATTCAACCAGCAAATACAGTGAAATTGTGTATTTTTAACTGTTTTAAAATTTATGCAGATTTTCTATGTTGAGTGTTGCTTGCCTTTCTTAGCTTCATTTTTTTACCATTTTTAGACGCGTTTGGGAGCCATTCCATTGTCAAAACTTATTGAACTGATAATTTTGAATTTCTGTAAATCTTTATATAGCGTTTAGCCAACGTCCCTCCCTATATTTGACGTTATCCTTATCTGGCTTTCTTCTTGTTTATTTGTTACTTATGGTTATACTTATCTTTTCATTTTATTTATCCGTTTCCTGTTTTCAATAAATTGAGGTTCTTGAAAAGGACATCCGCTTGATTGTTGATCTGTTCATTTATGATCGTTTTATTGTTACTTTTTAATTTAAAAATTACAAGTTTTTCTAAAATTTTCATTGTTCTTCCTTTAACACATTGTAAATTAATTTCATTGATTCTTCCATTTTAATCGAGATATGTCCTTCTTTTATTAAATGCGTTGCATAAAATAGAATTTTTTTTATTTTTAAAAGATCTCAGGTGTTCATTTTATCTTAATTTTAATTTTCTTCCCGTTTTTCGAATATTTGTGCCATTCCATTTACATTTTGTTTTGTATATACCATTACTGTTGTTTATATCTTTTTCTTCTATGTTACTATCAAAAATCTTTTTATTTTATTACTTGTATTTATAGCATTTTTATATTATATTTACTAAAAACATTTTTAATCGGGTAAATTTATTTTCCAGTAAACGTTAATTTTTTCCATTTAAAGGCTTATTTGTGGTTTTGTCGTTTCAATTTAATTAATTTATTTCTATTTTTATTCATTTTTCTTATCATTTGTTTTTTTATTCCAGTTATTTTCTGCTATTTTAAAAATAGTGTATAATTCTTTTTTGTATGCCGATTTCTTTAACGGTAATTTATGTTGTCTATCTATCGTGAATCTAAAAGCTGCTAACTTATGCTCCGTTGGTAATTCGAATCATTAACTACGATGTTAACTGTATAGGTTTCTTTTCTGTGTATTTCAAAATCTAGATTATATTATTTCTTTTAACTGTTAAGTCTAAAAAATTAATAGTTTTACTGTTACATCTAAACGACAATTATACTACAGGATGAAAATTCACAAATATGTTGAAGTGTCAAATTGAACAAATCTTCCTCATCCGTTATGTCGGTGACGCCATCGAAATTCGCATAAATAAGAATCCAACAAACTCTATTACCCTTCATTAAAGATTTCATCATTGTTGTATATAATTTGTCTATTTAAAGTTAACTAGACGAAGTTAGCGAGCAAAGAAAGCGTAGGTTATGTTTGGTTAAATTATATTGATATACATACAATTCGTCATATATTGTTAAAAAAAAAAAAAAATTAGAAAACTTTTGAGGGGAAAACTCCGTAGGAATACCAAACAATTTTTTTTTGTTAAACAGTATATTTTCAAGATGAAATCCATTAAAATTTTATCCTCTTTCTACTTGGTTCTACTCTTTAAAAAATAATAAAAATATTGATTCTCTGACACACCTTCTTCTTGGTTTTATATTATGCCTTTTAGATAATGGGTTTTTCTATTAAAATGCATTTGGAAAGACGCGAGTTATAACACACTAAATTTATTTACATAGTGGAGACATTTTGTTAGTAATGATCCTATTACTTTAAGTGTTTGCGCTAGATTTTGTAGCTGATGTAACACAGCTAATGTATTACTCGTTCTAAAATAATTCTGTGATTTTATCCTTATTTAGTTTGTTTACATTAATTTTTTTGTCTTCAGTCATTTGACTGGTTTGATGCAGCTCTCCAAGATTCCCTATCTAGTGCTAGTCGTTTCATTTCAGTATACCCTCTACATCCTACATCCCCAACAATTTGTTTTACATACTCCAAACGTGGCCTGCCTACACAATTTTTCCCTTCTACCTGTCCTTCCAATATTAAAGCGACTATTCCAGGATGCCTTAGTATGTGGCCTATAAGTCTGTCTCTTCTTTTAACTATATTTTTCCAAATGCTACTTTCTTCATCTATTTGCCGCAATACCTCTTCATTTGTCATTTTATCCACCCATCTGATTTTTAACATTCTCCTATAGCACCGCATTTCAAAAGCTTCTAATCTTTTCTTCTCAGATAATCCGATCGTCCAAGTTTCACTTCCATATAAAGCGACACTCCAAACATACACTTTCAAAAATCTTTTCCTGACATTTAAATTAATTTTTTATGTAAACAAATTATATTTCTTACTGAAGGCTAGTTTAGCTTGTGCTATTCGGCATTTTATATCGCTCCTGCTTCGTCCATCTTTAGTAATTTTACTTCCCAAATAACAAAATTCTTCTACCTCCATAATCTTTTCTCCTCCTATTTTCACATTCAGCGGTCCATCTTTGTTATTTCTACTACATTTCATTACTTTTGTTTTGTTCTTGTTTATTTTCACGCGATAGTTTTTGCGTAGGACTTCATCTATGCCGTTCATTGTTTCTTCTAAATCCTTTTTACTCTCGGCTAGAATTACTATATCATCAGCAAATCGTAGCATCTTTATCTTTTCACCTTGTACTGTTACTCCGAATCTAAATTTTACATTAATAATGTATTAATATTTAAATAATTTTATTATACTAGTACATAATATTTTACATATTTAAATATAATATTCATTTTTTCCGATTCTAACTATATTCCATCATTGAAGCAACAATGAAGGGAGAGTATATAGATCTGTCCAAAATTTCGATGACGAATTTTTTCGGAATCTCGACGTTTCATGATACACATTGCCTAAAGAATGTAAAAAAACACGACAGATATTTTCGGAAGATGTATGAATATAGTTATTTTGATTTTCATATATTCAAACTGCCTCGATATAAATTCTTTGAATGTAGCTCAAAAGATTTCTATATGTAGGATATTGATGGCATTAAAATTTGAATAAAATTCAAAAAGGGAGTAGTTTTCGCTATTTAGAAGTTTTGTATAGTGTTCGTAGGAAACCGAGCTATAATACGATGAAACCACGCGTGTTTCAAAATTACTATCGGGGTTTTAAAGTTACGTAAGATTTGTTAAGTTTTACTTGATAAATTATACATTAAATGGTAGAGCAATTCAAACAGATTTTCCTATAAGTATTCAATGCGAGCACCGTTCGTCACACGGCACACATTAGCCGATAGAAGAGTTCACGTCACTTTAATCGGCAAGTCTGGAGTTATTGATGCAACAACTGTTTCAGTTATGTGTCTCAAGTCGAATAGGTCAGCTGTTAACAGTCGCATATACACTTGATCCTTTATAAACCTCCAAAGAAAAAAATCCAACAGGTTCAGATCGAGTGAACGTGGAGGCCACGAAAAAACAAGCTCTCTCATCTGGTTCCCGGCGACCGATCTAACGGTTCATTATACCAGTAAGGAAGCGCACCATCTTGTTCCCAAATAAAGTTTTTTGGTTCGTATTGTAGTTGAGGAAAAAGCCGTAGTTGTAGTATATCAAGATAGTTCATTTCAGACACATTTGCTTCCGCGAAAAAGAACGGCCTACTCGGACGACACACTCGGTCGTACTCTACTTTTCCCTTTACAAATACAGCCTGTGATTGCAAATTGTTATACCATGTACAAATATTATTGTCACTCGGGGAAACACAACGAAACGCATGTTGAAGGGTAATTCCTTTCACACTTTACACTTTACAAATTGCAAAACACAGAACGCTTTCTGTTGTTGTGGGGGAGTCACCACCCTTGCTACTACCGCTTTCAAGCAGAAGGTACAGGAAACAGTTTATGAGCGTGCATACGTCTAAAACTGTTTAAATTGTTTTTTTATTTCACGTATAATGAATTAATTTACGTAAACTTTGAGAAAAATAACATAGCTTTAAAACTCCGATATCCATTTTGAAACATACGGTACTTAATAAGTTATTTTAAAATTCCAAATTTTTAAGTATCAAATTTAGAGGTGAAGAGATAATCAATATTATTTCGTAACAGTTTTTCTCCATCACGAAAACCAGTAGCCAAAAAAGACGAAATTTGGCAGAGATAATTGGATTTATACATCCCATTTACGACCCTATCGAACAAGAGGGCGTCATGATATCCATATTTTTTTCTCTCGGCAGTAGCTGTACAGAGTGTCCCAAAAATGAAGGTGTTGGTCACCTATATTGATTCAGGAAATCTAAATAAATAAGGTTCTAGTGGACTAATGCTCTATATTTTTTCTATTTTCACCTGTCCACCATTTTGTGTTATTTCAATAAAAAAATTATATCTTAATAAGGATTGAGAAATTTTATTGAATTTTATTACATAAGTACCCAACAACATCTTCGACAAAATAAATATTTTTGAAAATGTTAACCTTGGAAAATTAAATTCGTTCAAATTTTTTAGTGATTAATAGTTCCATAAATTATCGAATTGTATCTTAAGATAAATTGTTAATCCTTTTTTTTTTTTGAACAAGGTGACACCTCATTTGTTGAAATCTGTTGACAAACCGTTGAGGTATGGTTAAAATTGATTGCAAAAATTACGCATAAATACATGCAGGTAGTCAACCTGCATAATTCCCAGTCTGTTTCCTACTTACCCTATAAAATGGTACAAGATTCACATTCTATATTCTAATATTATAAACAGATTTTGTATTGAAAAATTTGTAAGTGCAAAATTTACTTCAAATATTTCCTTATAAGGGAGTCATATAACGGGTTATTAATTTTTTTTTTTTGGAGTTTTTATCATTTCTGATACCTTTATCTTTTTTTCAAGTAGTGGCTGTTATTTAAAATGATATACGAGTTAGTTATCAAGAAGTGGTCAATTGGAGAAGCGGTCAGTCGGGATGTAAATAATTTTTTTACAAAAATTTTTTTTTTAGTAACTAGATTCTAAGTACAATATAATTTTGTTAACAAAAACGTCAATTTGGTCAAAGGCTGTCAACATTTTTTACTAAGGTTTTGATATGTTTCTCAATTATACATTTAATACGGTATCATTTTTAAGATAAAACATTTTTAAGGGGGTCAATTCAGATGAAAATTTGTATTACTGAAAATTTTGATCATATAATATTTCATAATAAGCTTAGTATTTAGGCTTAATATTTCATAATTAAGCCATTAATATTTATAAACTATATGGCGTAATTAAAATAAAAATCTGTCAAGAGCAAAACAGGAAAGTTATACAAACCTCTGTCAGCTTTTTTTTAAATATAAAAGCTGCAGTATTATTAAAATAACAAAATTTTAATGAAATAAAAACAGTTTTGTTCTGCAAAATTATGAATTAGTGTATATTTACAATATGAGTTTAATTTTAAAAAATCTGATGTGGACACGGCATTACTTCCTTGTACGCCTATTAAATAATATATACATATTTTTTTTAAAAATGAAAAGTACATAAAATTCTATTGCATTAATAACTTCTGATCATTTTAATTATTTGTTTTTATTGTTATATTATTCAGTTATTATTTATCGTAAAACCTTTTTAAAACAGAGGTTAATAATTATTAATAAATCAATATATTTAAATTTTTAAAAAAAGGAAATGAAGTCGGATCCGAATCGATGTACCTTCCCCTCGTAAGATCCAAATATTTCATTAATTAAAATTTTATTTGGCTATAACTCTGGAACCGATGAAAATAAGTACCACTTATCGTTGAAAAGCTCTCAATGTAGCTTATAACTGTAGTTAAGAAAAAGTCCAAAATCAGTTTTTTGTTTTTTTTTGTTTTGGGCTTTTTTGGTCAAGTCGATTGCAATTAAAAGGAGAGGTGCACAACTAGATGTTACAACTGTTCTAAATCCAAAATTTCATAATTCTACGGCTAATAGTTTTTAATTTAGGCGAGATATGTACATACAGAAGTCACCTCGAAACTAGTCAAAATGGATTCAAAACTGAAATTTTTCACGATTACAATACTTGCTTGTACGCAAAAAACTGATCGATAATTGTTATTTGTTTTAATCTATTAATACAATATCGTAAACTTAATAGACATTTAATTAGAATTCTTCATCAGAATAGGTTATATGCTCTTATTACATTAACATTTTTATTTAAAAAAATAAATAAATACTTAATTAAATCAAATAAAACATTAGCAACTTTGAATTAATAATACAATAACGAACAAAATTTAAATTATCACAGAATGTAATAAAAAAACACAAGAAATAAATAAGTTACGAGAAAGCGAGTAATATGGATCCAGTATGGTGACACTCCCACAGTAACTCTTCCATAATACTAAAAACATCATGGTAACAGCCTGCAATCGTGAAAACTGTTTGACAAGGGTGTTGGGTTTCTTAACTCACAACAATTGCAATACTGCTTTTCATTCCCAATTGTGAATATTATTTTAATTTTAATATTAATCAATTACGTGAAACTAAGTTATGTTTCAAACGCAAAAATTAATTTTTAACTTTATCTACCTAATAATTTTATACTATTAGTATATAACCGATATATATATAAGCAGACCCGGCAATGACTCGCTGTTGCTCTATATATATATATATATATATATATATATATATAGAGAGAGAGAGAGAGAGAGAGAGAGAGAGAGAAATGAACACAATTGAAAATTTGATAAAAAAATTAAAAAACTGAATTTCACAAATTTTACCTTTCACTTATTCTCCCTCCCTTTCGCCCTTCTCCCTCACCCTCTTCCAGTTTTCTTTTTCCCTTTCCCCTTTTCTCTCTCCACATTTTCCATTCCCCGTTTTCCATTTTCCCCTTTTTCCTTTTGCCCGCGCGTAAATCGGTCCATTAGTTTTTTGGTCTTTAGCAGACACACATACGAACATGCCTTTTATATATATAGAATAAAAAAGTCTGTTTGTAATTTGTTTGTTTGTTTCGTTAATATCTCAACACCGGCCCTACCTAGCGGGTATAGTTTTTTGCAAAAATATGTCTTTTCACGTAACTAATATGAATATTAGTTACGTGAAAAGATGTGCGAATATGAACCAAATCTGACCAGAAATATAATTTTTCTAAATATCTCAACCCCAGTACCATCTACCAGGTTCATTTTTGCAGAGATAATTGTTTCCATGTAAGTAACATGTATTCTGAATATGAGGCAAATCGGGCCATAAATACAATTTTTCGAAATATCTCGACGCCAGCGTCACCTAGTGGGTCCAAACTAATTCAGAAACCTTCCCTGGCATGCGTCCAACCATTCCCCAAAGTTTCATCGCTATCGGATGAACGGTTTAGGAAGGCATAAGAGACATACAGACAGACAAACATTCATTTATATATATATATATATATATATATATATATATATATATATATATATGTATGTATATAATTTATACATTCTTTACACTGTATTAGTTTAGAAAAAGATGACAAACAAATAAATATTCGTTTATACATTTTTCTTTTTGCAACGATTTTTCTCTAAAATAAGATAAGATTTTAATTAAGTTTTAATATAACACTGTGCTTATTTACGCTCTAGTACTTAAAAAAGGAAAATTAAATATCGTAAAGGAAATTATTTGAAATGATGGGAAGATCAACGCTTAGTTTTTTCAATGAAAACCAAAATTATTTCCAATTTATGTATCTATACACTTATTGATTTCTTGATGTATTAGCTTAAAAACCGCTTAAGAATTTATCTTCCAACATACATATATTCTTAGAGTTAACGGAGGAATAAAGAGGGAAGCCGTACTTGGCTGAACTCCAGTATATGAACCACATGATGATAACACTCTTACTCACTCTCTTCCACTCAAACTACGAGAGTAGTTTACTACTGACTATTGAATGACAAGGCCAGCGGTAATCGTTGTGGAACGATTCGGCAATGCTGCACTTAGAACGAGATACGTAGTGTTGAATAGCTGTTATACAACTACGAATAACAATAACTGGTTATGATATTTTGATCTAATTTTTACTTCTTTATACGAAGTAAAAGAAGTAATGTAATTGCGAAAAATTTCGGTTTTCAGATTTCAACGGAAATATCCATTTTGACCATCTCTGAATCCATTTTGATTAGTTTTGGCGTGACGTCTGTACGCACGTACATATGTACGTATGCATCTCGCATAAGTCAAAAACGATTAGCCGTACAATGTTAAAATTTAGGACTATTGTGAAATCCTCTGGTTGAGGATTTCTCTTTTTATTACAATCGACTTGACCAAAAATGTCCAAAAAAGCCCAAAATGCAACAAATTTGGATTTTGGACTTTTTCTTAATTGCAGTAATAAGTCCTCATTGAGAGCTTTTCGACGATATATCATAAGTGGTACTTATTTCCATTGGTTCTAGAGTTATAGAAAAATAACATTTTAATTAATAAAATATTTGGATATTACAAGGAGAAGACACATCGGTTCGAATCCGGCTTCATTCCTTTTTTTAACTTTTTTTTTAATTTAAATGTATTGATTTATTAGTAATTATCAACCTCTGTAAAAAAAAATTATAATAAATAATAATTCAATAATAACAATAAATAAATAAAAAATATATTAAAAAATATCAAAAGTTATTAATAAAATAGAATTTTATGTACTTTTTTATTTAAAAAAAAAAAATGTGTATATGTAATTTAATTAGGTACAAGGAAGTCATGTGGTGTCCACATCAGATTTTTTTTTAGAGTAAACACATTCATGTTTAAATAAAATATGTTCCCAATGTGGTGATAAGATACAAGTCATGTGATCAGTGTTAGGTAGGCGTGGTTTGTTAAAATTCTCTAAAACTAAATGTTATTGTTTTTGAAAATATCCAGTATTTCCCAAAAAATGCTAAAAAAGAAAAATTTTTGCATTGAAAAATCTTTAATGAATCAGTAAGTAAAATTGTTATTAATTTCTTCTAAAATTTAAAATAAACTGTCATTTAACCCTATTAAAAAAAAATTAAATAAATCAGTGTTATAGATACGGCATTCGACACGTGACTAAAACTCAATATTCGTGATTCTTGAAAATATTTCTTAAATAAAATTTTTAAAAAGCTTACCTTTAAATTTATAAATAATAATTATTTATGTAATAAAAATAAATGTTCAAAGACGATTTTTTCAATAAATAAAATATTATTATTTTCAATATTAAAAACATTTTCTCTTTGAACCTTGGTAGCATTGTTTATGAAATATATTTTAGTTTCATAAAACTGAGTAAATATCTATATTAGCATTATTAATAATACAATTAACTTTTATAAAATAGGTATTTTAAAAAGTTACTTTTTCTCCCGCTTGACAGTTTACATTCAAATGAATTTTTAGTTTAAATCTAAATTAGGAGAATAGTTGGAATTATTTCTCAATTAGCAAACGAAGTAAATTCTCAGAATGAATTGTCTCTGTTTCGAATCAGAATTTCTAATATTTTTCTGCTATAGATCATTAAACATTACCCCACCAGATTTCCTGATGTTGCATAATTTAATTCATTACCCTGTTTAAAAGTTTAACTTTTTTTTTTTTATCATAATTATGTTTTTATAAAATATATCTTTGGATAATCATTTAGACATTTTATAAACATTTATTTGATTTTTTTATTTTAATTATTATTTAAATTAAATACTAATATAAATTAAATTAAACATTCAATAAAGAAGATTTAGAAGTATTGGATTGCATTGATAAATAATTGGAAAAAATATGAAAATAAATATGAAAGAAAGTAGAAAAATAAAACTAATGAAACGTTATATAAATGAAACTAATTATATAATAAATATAAAACGTAAGTCAAACCTGATTATACCAAAGATCTGCCGTTTAGGCTATAAATTTTTAAAAGATAAAGGAAACGAGAAGATTATAAAAAATAAAAACAAATAAATTAGTACAAGAAAGAAGAGGGTCTTTCTGAAAAAATATAAAAACAAGATAACATTAAGAATTAGAAACAAATATTCAAAGCAATTTGTTTGATATTAATGTCCTTAATTGAAAATAACTTCAAAAACAAAAAAGGAAAGAAAAGAAAGACCCTATTTTTCCGTTAGCAATACTGCTTTATTCTTTATTGTTATTTATTTTTAACTTACGAAAGTTATTATCATTTAAAACAAATCGATGCCAAAATCCATTCGAAGATTAAGCGTAGATAATTTCTTTAAACTGTAACAATTATTATCCATTGACCTTAGGCAGTGTAATGTTTTTAATAAATTAATTTTAAATACTTTCCAAATAAAAAGAGATTTTTATAATTTCAGCTCAATAGTAAAACTCCTTCTTTAAATTTAATTTATTTTTATAATAATAAATAACCCTGAAAAAATTAATTATACTATTACCCGCGGTGATTTATAAAAAAACAAAAAAAAAGGATTCGTAAAATTATAGATGTCTTGATTAATGGAGAGATTACTTCTTTTACCAAAACTGAATCATTGTGCTCCGTTAACTGCAGAACTTTGCTGCACATGTATAGACGATCTATTTATTATTATTTTTCATAACTATTCATTATATTGATTTATCGGTATACATAGCACCTCTTTTTCCGTGTTTCCTGAATTAGTAGAAGTAGAATTAATGCAGCGGACGATTAGAAAACTATTTCCGAGACCTTAGGGTATGTTGATATGTACCGGGGAAATGTACAAACTGAAGAGAATAATTAGAGTATACTGTTGTTGTAGGAGGCGGAACATTAAGGTAAGGCGAAGATACAGAAAACGTACAACTCTAAACATAACCATCGATATATTACGATCTCCTACTAGATTCACTTTCTTCCTACCCGCACGGGAAATTGTGCTAAGGTAATTTGGATGAACTGTACTTAAGATGTTCCGAAGTAACTAACTGGAACGGCCCTCTTCACACTACAGTAAGTTCTGTTTTAGAATAGAATAACGATATATATTAATAAAAAATATGTATTAAAAAATGTATATGTAATATGTATTGAAAATAGCGAAACATAATATACGCTATTATGATTAAGGTTCTGTATTTTTAATACTTTTAAAATTATTGTCAAGGATCAATTTTAATTTATCTTTTATATAAATTACTATATTATCAAAAAAGAGAAATAATAATCGTTCAAAGAATAGCATTTCGATTACATTTATTGTATCGGTTTCAACAACTTGACACTATTGCTATTTAAATTTGAAAACGAAGGCAGCTTTATAAAGGCCCAAAATGAGTAATTTCAAACACCAAAAAGATTTTGTGTATATAAAAAGATTAACAGTTCACACGCTTAGTTTAAAAAGTAAAGATACATTTTTCATCGCCCGTAATAAGCCGTTTCAAAAATTGTTCCGTTTATACAACGATTTTCTGATGAATTTGATCCATTAAATCTTTCATTATTAAATCATGTGGCATCCAAACATCGAGTTTTTTTTTGTATTCAACCTTTATCAAACGGTTTAAAACTGGTTTGTGATCAATTTTTAGTTTGTTGTTAATGTACTAGTCTTGCTCAATTTTTTCCATGACTTCACCGGTTTTTTGAGGCCTCAGAGCGAGATGCATCATTGACATAAAAATTTCAAAATTGAAAACGCTTGGACTAGCTCTGTATCACACGTACTGATGCTGTATCATATTCAAAATATTACATTTTTTTTAGCATCCTAAATCCCATTCTTTCCTTTTCTTTAATAAAATTTCAAAATGTATGAATAAATTCTTTACTTTCATTCTTTACTTTTCAAGACACAGTAACCTTTAAATAAATGAACTAATGTAATCATTTTTTTTTTTAAATACACAATGATATGTCACCCTTAAGAAGCACGCAAGTGTTGACACATTTGATTAATTTTACTACGGTAATGCGACTAAAGCTATCTGCTGATAGAGTACGAAGTAAGCTTTTCCCCCAACCTCAATATAAAAACCAGTTTTCTTTCGCTGACATGAATTTTCTTATTGCGTAAAAAAGATACTTCTTGAAGTCTTGAAATCTTGAAGCAAAACATAAGTTTTATCAAGAATAAAAACAAAGAATTTATTTTTATGGGTCTAAAAATATGATGATTTGAAAATCCTTTAATAAAATCAAATATTTTTTCTTAAAAAATTATATTTCATTTTTTTTTTGCTTCATATTTCAACTTAATTAAAATAATTTTTTTTTTCTAAATATTAATGAGACCTGGGAAATGTGGTGACAAGAATATTATAAAAAAAGGTTGGATTTACGTAGGAATAAGAGCGTTTTTTAATTCTATTTTTAACTGTTTTAAAATTTTTATTACTTTAAGGTATAAAAAATGCTGACAACACAGCTGTAGGACTTTCCCGTCACAGTTTTTTTCTGATGCACGGCTTACACATACAACTTAATTTAAAATATTTATCATTTTATTTAATTATGATATTTTTTGTTTATTTAATTGAATGATTCTAACTAAAACGCGCGCGCATATCGTATTTCATTCGCACGGGTATGGCGGTACTAGCAGCCACTTTAAATACTTTTTTACACTGTAAATATTATTATTCTATCGCTCACCTGTGACATCACAACACAGCGGACAACTACAACAGCTGTACGTCAATGTTTCACTAGCGCTCCTTGTGGTGAGAGGGGGTACTATTGACGTAGAATATCTACTTAACAGCTAATCTATTTAGATGATTTTTTGGGGTGGGGGTGCAGTTTTGCAAGTTTTTTTTGCAAATATTATTTTTTAATTGTTAACAAATGTGCCTAAGAAAATTAAGATCTTAGGCAAAATCTCGAGATACTGAGGGTGACCTTGCTGTACAGCCTCAACCCAGCCACAGCCCCAAGGACCTTTTAAGTTGAAAATTTAATGGCATCAATGTCCCATATATACAATTAATCTGACTGAGTTTGGTCAAAATCGGTCCAGAAGTTTTGAAAATATAAGGTGATTTAGAGGGCGACACCAAACCTACACATGTACATACGAAATCCAAAAAATTTCCATCCAGTTTCTTTTGGTTCCTTAGGTGTCAAA
Source organism: Lycorma delicatula (assembly GCF_047948215.1). Lineage (NCBI taxonomy): Eukaryota > Metazoa > Arthropoda > Insecta > Hemiptera > Fulgoridae > Lycorma > Lycorma delicatula. The sequence goes on along the minus strand of NC_134461.1, from coordinate 142,167,105 downwards.
AGGTAAAAACAGCATATGCCCTAATCGGACCGATTACAATACTATCCCTTATAAATCTCTACTATAGCGCTAAAGGGGAAAGTAAAAAGGTATTAATTTTTTTTTAATTAATAAGGTAGTTAATTACCAACTGTAAGCAGAAAATGTTAAGTAAATAATTTTTAAGCTCATTTACTATGAACTATTTAACAAAATAACTGCCGATCTCCGCGGTGGAATGGTAGCGTCTCGGCCTTTCATCCGGAGGTCCCAGGTTCGAATCCCGGTCAGACATGGCATTTTTCATACGCTACAATATTTCCATTTTGTATTCTGATGCACAAGCTTCCAGCATATATAGTTAATTCATCATCTAAAAAAAAATGTACATCTAAATTTTCCTGAGCTATTCTATTATTAACCCACCGGGTTGATCTAGTGGTGAACGCGTCGAAAATCAGCTGATTTCGAAGTAGAGAGTTCCAATGTTCAAATTCTAGTAAAGGAAGTCCATACTGATTTGATACTAGATCGTGGATACCGTTGTTCTTTGGTGATTGGGGTTTAATTAACCACTCATCTCAGAAATGGTCGACCTGAGATCTACAAACCACACACTTCACTTACACTCAAACATATTATCCTCATTCATCCTCTGAAATAATAGCTGACAGTAATTTCCGGAGGCTAAACAGAAAAAAAGATAGTATGATATTATCTGTAAGCTGCATATTATAATAGAGGATCAAGTACCAGGCACTATTCGTGGGAAATACGAGAGCAATGAGATCGCACCACTCGCGTACAAGTACACATCCACGTGCGCACAAATGAATTATCTGGTAAACTTCATTACATTCTGTAACACGAGCTGTTATTGAGCAACTGAATATGCAAATTCAGTGAGATTAAAATTGTAAACAGATGTTTTATTAATATTACTTTGTGTACTATTTTTGTAATTCAACAAATAATATTTAGAATGATACAATAAGGATAGATATTTTACCATTTTCCTATATTAACAAGCCGTTTCGTTGTAGAGTGAATTAACTTACAGTAAAATTTTAATTTATTTTTAAATTATATCTCTAGTCTGCAGTTATTATAAAATGGTAATATTTTTAAAAATATTAATATTAAAGATAATTTTTTTTTAAAACAGCCGACCATGATGTTCAACTACCTCAACATTGTATACTCCATAAAATTTTACCTCCCTTCTACAGGTGAACGAAATGTTACGCAATTCTGAAATCATTAAATCACAAAGCGTGAAATTTTTTTTAAGCTTGCTGATAATACGTAGGTAGGTTCCTAATGCTTGAATTAGCAAGGACCATCATGCGTTTTAGGTAGTCTCAAAGTGTTGTGTATTCTTGACGGTTTTTCTAAATCACAATCGTATTTTAGAGTGCAAAGAAGGCTTTTCTGTAGCTTTTCCTTGATCAAAATTGCTGAGCCAAGGTCAAAAGTTTAACGCAGAATATCTCGTTTTAGAGAAACTGGTAGAATAGTCGAATGAAAAAGAGTCCGGGCAGCCAACAGTTTTAAATGATAAATCTTTAGAACGTCTTCGTGTATCTTTGGAACGATTATCTCAAAAGTCAATAAGAAGATTATCTCAGAAAATTTATATTGGAGTTTCTGCAAAGCCACAAAGAATTAAAATTACGTCTATACCGTATTCACATGGTGCATAAATTTTGAGGCTCCGATCACAGACTAAGACTCAATTATTGAAAATATTTTATATGTTTTGTAGGTGGAAAAATCTTGGATAACATTTTTTTTGGAGATTTCATTTAAGAGGCTATATAAACAGCCAGAAGAGCCGATTCTGAAGTGCGAGAAGCTTCACGTTTTCCAAAAGACTACATTATATTCAGAAAAATAGGAGTGCGTAATTTTTCAGTAGAGAATAATTCTGTCCAATATTTTTCACGGAAACTGTGACACCTAAATGATACCAGCAACTGATTTCATAGTGCCGCTAGAAAAAGATTAACGCGATTGTTTTTTCAAGCAAAACGGTGAAACAGTCCATACGGCGAATAACACAATGTTGCTGCTACATGAGTTCTTTAGGAAGAAAGTTTTCCTGTGTTCTGTAATCACTCCGACCGCCAGATCTATTTCCCAACGATTTTTTTCTTTAGATTATATAAAAGAAAACGTGTTCAGAAATAATCCTTGTACAACTGATCGACTCAAACGGAACACTGAAGTGGAAATAATCCATATCAACACTTCAACCATTAAAAAAATGGTTGCTAATATGAAGAACGTGTGACATTGTGTCTGTATAGCTGCAGATGGAAAATATTTCGAACATTTATTTTAGTAAAATTACAATAAGTTATGAATTATTCATTTTTATTTCTTTCTTCTATTTTAATAAGGTTTTTCATATATTGACTGGTTTTACAGTTTTTTTTTTTTTTTTTGTGCGGTTGTGTAACTTTTCGCTCATTCTATTAAATGAAATGAAAATAACTTTTAGTCAGTTCTTACCGAACTTACTAGATAAGTATCTACTAAGTTCATAGTTGAAAAATAATGCAAAAATGTTGTAAGTTATTAGTACGTTTTTAGGTAGATTTCATAAGAAATGGCAATGTGTACCATGATTCGACTTTTTCGACTTTTTGTCGAAAAATTTCGACATATCTTCGCGTTTCACATCCCCCAGACCCGAAAACCAGCGTCAGTTCAAAAGTATATATATTTCATTTTCTTGTGGACATGATAACTGCCATAATTTTTGCCAGTCACTTTCAAATTTATACGTAAAATATAACGACCCAGAATCTCAGTTGAGATCGTTAATGAACAAAATCGGACGATAGGGATGGAAATGCTTTTTCGAAAAAACAAAATATCGCTACAACTTTCCTATTAAGTAAAATATCGAATTAGTTTAAAGTTCCTATTATTCTTTGGATAAGAGCCGAAAACTTATTTAAGTAAAGTTTCTTGATATTGCCAACCATTGGCCCGCGGAGGTGGAAAAAATCGGGTTTCGAAGTAAAAAAATATCATACCTCTTTCAACAGGCACGGTATCAAATCGGTTTAAAGTGGTCTTTAATCCTCTAAACATTACCTGAAACGCTATTCTGAAACAAGTTTTGATATGACCCACCCTTACGGTAAGAGATGACCAATATTTTGTTCTAATTGTAAGAAGATGAGGCTGCTTATCGTACGGTAAACATGTGAAAATTTTCACATACAACCATTGTCGTATTGAATAAATTTCTAGTTTTTCTTAATTTTAAGGTGGAAATCTTTTTTATCATCTACTAGCACCGGTGATATCTACCTCTACCTTCCGGCGGGCCGAAAGTGATTTTTTTAAATCTACATTTGATTTGTAGAATATATTACGATTAATAAAGACTACAGAATGAAGAGAATTTCTGAGAAAGTATAAAAAAAAGATCCGTATTTCACAAATTAAAAGAAAAATATTTGAAATGACTATTTTGGAAAATATTATTCGAAATTTGAGGGGCTCTTAATCGCAAAAGAACCGTCAAAATATTTAATCGCAAAACGTTTTTGCTTTTTCAATAACACAACCAAATTTACACGTTCTCCTTGTTAAACCTACGCTTCCTGTGTTGATAGCTAGTAAAACATATTAATGGCTTCTTTCTTGCGTCACACTTACTTCATTATCCATTTTTAAATACTTAATATATATTGTATCTATTAAAGAAAAACTCATTTTTGTATTCAGAATAATTTATAAAGTTAATTTGTAGAGGTAGACATCAAACTAAAGGATAAGATATAATATTGATTTGAAATTGTTCTTCCTAAGATTCATAATAAAATAACAGTTACTGATAAGAGTAACTGTTGAAGAAAGTGTACGCAGGTGCTGTTACTTATAATCTAGATTAGCATTCTCTACAAACTCTGTACGCGAGTAGCACGAGTCTTTAGAAAGTAGCTAGGTTAACCTTTTCTTTTTATTCCGCTTAAAGTTTAATAAATCTCTTTTTTAATTCTTTAATTTTCTAGAAACTGTAAATTTTTAAAATATAAATATTTTTAAGATTATTAAGAAAATTAAATAAAATGTTTAACTTCATCTGAATCGGAGATTCGTAAATTAGCCACAGTCAGCTAAGGTTAAGTCGACAGGTGAACATTAAAAATATTTTACATTAAGTATAAATATACAAGGCATAATAATGCTATATATAAAAAATAAGAGTATTTTTTTATATTTTACAGTAGTTTAAAAAAGTAATAATAAACTAAAAATATATTTATAAATATTTATTCCCGGTGAATTTTATTTCTCATAAACCAGCTAAATGTATTATAATTTATTTATTTATTCTGAAAACAACAACGCTCGCCGCACTACAGTCATTTCATGATATGTGAAGTTTACAGCTTTCGAAAATCGTCAAACTGACCAGGATTCAAACCCAGAACCTTACTGATGAAAGGTAGAAAGTCACCGCACGTAGATCAATGAAGTTGCAATAACAATAATAGGTATTAAAATAATAACTTATTATTAAATATTTGTATGTTAAGTACTGTTTACCTTTCTTAACTTAATTTTTATTATATGTTGACGCACTTCGGAATAACTTTACTGTCAAAATTATACTGGTACATTTAAACTTCCTTCATAGGAGATCTTTTAAAAATCAAAAACAATATTCTAATTATGCGACGCATTTAATAAAAGAACACCCGAATGAAAATGGAAGAATCAGTAAAATTAATTCACATTTGCATTAAAGGAAGAATAATGAAAATTTTAGAAGATTTAGAAATCTGCAAATTAAAAAGAAATAATAAAATGATCATAAATGAACAGATCAACAATCAAGCGGATGTTGTGGTTCTTTTCAAGAACCACAATTTTCTGAAAACAGGAAATAGATGAAAAAATTAATAGATAGGTATAACCGTTAATAAATAAACAAGAAGAAGTCCAGATAAGGCATGACGTCAAATAAAGTGAGGGGCATTGACTAAAAGTTATGTAAAGACTAACAGAAACCCACCGGGTTGGTCTAGTGGTGAACGTGTCTTCGCAAATCATCTGATTTCGAAGTAAAGAGTTCCAGCGTTCGAGTCCTAGTAAAGGCAGTTATTTTTATACAGATTTGAATACTAGATTGTGAATGCCGGTGTTCTTTGGTGATTGGGTTTCAATTAACCACACATCTCAGGAACGGTCGACCTTGAGACTGTAGAAGACTTTCACTTACAATCATATGTATCATCCTCATTCGTTCTCTGAAGTAATACCTGACTGATTGCCGGAGGCTAAACAGAAAAACGGAAGAAAGACTATCATTAATTTAAAAGTACCAGTAAAATAGGTTCTGACCAGGGATTTATTCCGAAACGCGTCAAGTGATAAAATAATGAAGCTAAGAAAGGTAAGCAGTACCTAACATAGAAACTATGTTCTTAGGAGAAAATATAATCATAATAATAATTATTATCTCAACAGTAATATTATCAAATATGTTATTTTAAATAATTTTCTTTTTCTTCTATTCATATTATTTGTGATTTACTGGATTTCGAATTAAATTAGCTGAAAATTTTATTCAGGTTTCTCTGTATTCATTTCGTTAAGTAGTTTTTTAAATAAGCTCAGAAATTGGGAAAAATAAAAAAATATATCGGTTAAATCTGTTAGTGAAATAAAAATAACGTATTTTTGCATGCGACTCTAAGCCAAATATAAATTTAATTAATCTATCACAGCGGATACCAGTATTTGTGGAGATTGTTTTAGTAAAACAGGTGGGCACTATTAACAACCGTTTATACAAACAGGTTTCTCCATCTCTCTTTTTCTTTCTCTCTCTAGTGCATTTGGATAACTATAATTTATTTAAATTTGAAATTTAAATTTTTTGTAACAACATAAATCAATTTACTTCTAGGCACGATTGTTATAATTACGCTGATTAAAATAATTAACGTAAATATTATTCTCAATTTTTTCTGGCGGAGATTCCTGGTTTGAATCCCGGTCAAGCATATCATCTTTTCATTCTCTACCAATTTCCACCAGGCTAATGACCATACCTGTTTTGATGCCCGCTTTTTCATTACAAAAAAAATCAAATTTATAATAAAACCTTTTTAAAAATGACTACGTTGCCGACCGCCATAGACAAGAATATAACATTTTTAAAGTTTTCTGTTAGCGCAGTTGCAATAACAGAAATCTCATAAATGCAGGTTAATCTATCTGTTCCTGAAATATTTAATTATATAATAAAATCAATAAGCTGTCTCCAAATAATAATCGTCGCTATTTTGAATGACAATAAATTTTTTAACTTAAGAAATATGTGATTCCTGACTGGGATTCGAAACCGGAACCTTTTATGAAAGGCAAAGATTCTACCGATTTCCATGGCGAAATGGTATTTTATATAAAATCATGTACACTACGTCATCAACGCAAATTGTACTTTTAACTTTCATCCTATTATTTTTATAATGAAAGTTCTGTAAAGCGCTGAGAAATATATAAATCCGTAGTAACTTTTTCTAAATAAAAAAGTATATTCCTTTTTTTTATACAGTACAGAGTGATTCAAGAAAACAGGGAATGTTAAAAATTAAATATTCTTATGATAAAATTATATTAAATAAATATTTAAATGCTATTCGTAGCATTTAAATATAATAAAATATTCCAATTATGAATACGTAGTCAAAACTTATACTTTTGGAGATCAAATCTTTCAGGTGACCTCCGTCACTACGTAGACATTCCTGCAGTCTTGTGAAACTCTACATAGTTTGACACAATAATCCCATAGGAATTTTAGCACCTGCTGCTCGGATCTTGGCTTTCAGTACTTCTGTCGACCGGGTTGACTGATGTATACAATTCAAGAGACCTAGGAGGCCATTAAATGTCACCATTTCTCAAAATTATACGGTTGCTAAACAATTAGCAGACGGTAGTCATCGATATTCGTGCTGTGTGTGATTTCAATCTACCTTGTTGAAACTAAGTGCTGTTAATAATTTATGGAAATATTTTTAATGTGGAAAAAGGATTTTTTTCAATAGGACGTATTGATCTGATCTGACTATAGTCATGAGACCTCCTTTCCAAATAACAGTCAATATTATGCCATATGATAGCACAGCATATCATACAGTTGTTTTGTAGCGGTTGATAGTGCAGCTGTATAGGATTCTTTGGAGCCCAAAAACGAAAATTTTGCTTATCAAAAATCCGTTCAGGAGGAAACATTTACAGTTTGTTAACAAAGTCATTGTCCTCTTTTATCTTTTTAACCGTTCGTTCACAGAATTGATGACGCATTATGAATGCATTTTGGTTTAGCACTGATGACGCATTTTGGTTTCAGTTCCTGGAAAATCTGCAGCTTGTACGTTTGGTAAAAGAAATCCTACAACATTTTTTTTCTAGCACTTGAACTATGCGAATTTAAAGTCACTGCATGACGAGCAATTGGAGCGGTGTAGGCTTCTTACGACAATAGCTCAAACAGTTTCAATATTGTCTGGCATACACCGCATGGACAAATGGTCCGAACACCGCAGTGTTCGTGATCTACACACCGCTTGGAGATTTATTTTTCATTTCCGAACTTGTTTCCTCAAATATCGAATCCATCTGTTTATTAATCATTAGTGATGATGGTACACGATCGTGGTACCCTAAATTAAACTGGCGCCGAAATCCTCTACACGCAGCCTCAACACTGTATTATTTTTATAAAAAGCTTTGATGGAAAAAGTTTTTTTTTTTCCATCAAAGTTGCGCTCAGTTCCATCACTTGCACTCCTCTCCAAGTATCCATGATAACTACGAGGGTTATTTTTTTTTCAAGTTCCGATCGGTCACGAAATTAAAACCACAGTGAAAATAAATTTTTTTTATCTGTAACAAGTACTTACATAGTTACGCTATTTTTCTATATAGTCGCCCCTCCGATTTAGACATTTGTCGTAGCATGGTACCAACTTTCCAATACCCTCGTCATAGAATGGAGCCGCCTGTGTTTTCAGCCATGTTTCGACGCAGGTTTGCAGCTCAATGTCTGTGCCGAAATATTGTCCTCCTAGCCACCGTTTTATGTGAGCAAACAGGTGAAAATCGGATGTAGCCAATTCCAAGCTTATCATTGGGTAAAAAACAAAGAATACGATTGGTTGGAATTTTATGCCCGATAATAATAAAAATTACTCTCACCTTATGATTGGTTATAAAACAAAGAATACGGTTGGATGGAATTTTGTTTCGATAAGAATTAGGAGGGTTATTTTTTTCAAGGTCCGATCGGTCACGAAATTAAAACCATAATGAAAATAAAAAATTTTTTATTTGTAACAAGTAATTACATATTTACGCTATTTCTCTACGTAGTCGCCACTCCGATTTAGACATATTTCGTACCGTGGTACATACTTTCCAATACCCTCGTCATAGAACGGAGCCGCCTGTGTTTTCAGCCATGTTTGTACGCTGGTCTGCAGCTCGATGTCTGTGCCAAAATGTTGTCCTCCTAGCCAGCATTTCATGTGAGCAAAGGTAAAAATCGGATGGAGCCAATTCCGGGCTGTATGGTGGGTGAATAAGAATAACCGTAGAATAATGTTGTCATCAGGCATTGTCTTTCTCCATGACAATCCTCGGCCGCACACTGCAGCTATAACAAAGAAGCTCCTGCAGCGTTTTCGTTGGGAAGTGTTTCATCACCCACCATACAACCCGGACTTGGCTCCATCCGATTTTCACCTCTTTGCTCACATGAAACGCTTGCTACGAGGACAACATTTTGGCACAGACATCGAGCTGCAGACCGGCGTAGAAACATGGCTGAAAACACAGGCGGCTCCGTTCTATGACGAGGGTATTGGAAAGTTGGTACCCAGCTACGACAAATGTCTAAATCGGAGCGGCGACTATGTAGAGAAATTGCGTAACTATGTAAGTACTTGTTACAAACAAATTTTTGTTTTTCACTGTGGTTTTAATTTCGTGACCGATCGGACTTGAAAAATATAACCCTCGTAAATAGCAAAAGGGTATGAGCTGGTTTCTATAAGTTATTTAGTAATGACACTGACCAAAGGCTAGAAACACAATTTCAAAATTTCCCTTTTCCCTCAATCTTTCTGTACAACAGAATGTGGCTGAGTGACTTATAAAAAAGTCAGTTGATTTATAAAAAATGGAATATATTTTTTTTACTGGTAAAAAACGTCTATCTAGTAGACTTCTTCCATATGCCACACAAATCTTGGCCTGATAAATTTGTTCCTTTAAGAATTTAAATTCTAATTTCTGAAAGAAAAACAATTTTTTATGCTTCGACGTAAATAAAAATTCTTCTTCACTCAAAGGATTGTGTATGGGATGTGCATCTGTTGCTTGAGTTATTTGCCTAAACAGTGAACCTAATGATTAATATGGATTAATTGGATAAAACTAGGACTACTTATTCCTTAAAAAAGTTATATACTCCGGCCTCCAGAATTTCCGGCCTCCGTGGCGCGAGTGGTAGGATCTCAGCCTTTCATCCGGAGGTCCCGCATTCGAATCCCGGTCACGAATGGCATTTTCACACGCTACAAAAATGTCGTTCATTTCATCCTCTAAAGAAATACCTAACGATAGTCCCGGAGGTTACAAAAAAAAAAAAAAAAAAAAAAAAAAAAATTAAGTAGAATTATTGGGTTGGTCTAGTGGTGAACTCGTCATCGTAAGTCAGTTGATTTCGAAGTCAAGAGTTCTAAAGTACAAATTCTGGTAAAGGCAATTATGTATACACGGATTTGTATACTAGAACATGGATACCGATGTTCTTTGATGAATGGGTTTCAATTAACCACACATCTCAGGAATGGTCAACCTGGACTGTACAACACTACACTTCATTTATATTCATAAATATCTTCCTCTAAATAATATCTTACGGTGGTTCCGGAAGCAGCTAAAGAGAGAAAAAGGAAAATATGAAGTAAAATTAGATTTTTTTCCGTGGAATTAATTTTATACCACACACACTTTTCAGATCGTAATTTATTGTTTTTTTATTTTATATTTTTTCCCTACAATGTGTTCATAATCGTGTAATAAGACAAACGGTGTTTTACTAGCTTATAAATTATCTGTTTGCCGATAAAAAAAAACATAGGCCAAACTTGTGAGAGAGTAGATATTTGTAAAGAGACTGATAGATGATGTACAGGCTATTCAATTATTTTTCACTCATTCAGTATCCCTTTCTATTATATAACTGTATTTATTATATTCTACCACTTAAGCAGCATGACAAAACGTCACCTATTTTTACAACGTGAATAGGAAGATAACAGTATAACTTCGGTGAAATTATAAAATTATGTCAATTTTTATAAGCAGATTAATTATAAAATATTATTACAGCGCTTCTTTTGACTCGAACTAAATCCAGTCTTCTATACACCCCGTAAGAAGACTGGTGGATGCTGTCATCACGTTTAGATAAGGAAATATTTAACTAACAACTTTCAGAAATTTATCTTAAATTTTATAAAATCAAAAACTGTTAACCAAGTATTTTAATTACGGATAAAATGAAAGCTTAAATTCCTTTCTTTAAAAAATATAAGTTTTTTTTTAAGTTTTATAATAGAACTGTGAAACGTTAAATTAAAATTAGACAATAAACTAATTAAGAAATTTATAAAGTTTAATATTAATTAAACGAAACAGGTGTTATGGATTAGGACACTGTTACTTTTTGTTTTATTCTGTATTATGTGGGACAAAAGAAGTAAAAAGTTGTCTCATACCTCTTCAAAAACTTATCGAGTAAAAGTTTTATAAATTGTAACGTTGAATGCAAGACCTTTTAGTTGGTTCTCACAGGGATAAGTTCTTTTAACCGTAAAATGTTGCATGAAAATAGTTGAGTGTATTACGGTAAAATAAAACTTAATTATTGCATACTTTTAGTTTAGAACTACATTAATGATTAATGTAGTTAATACTGCATAATACTATAATCTGCAAAGATACGGTACAATGAAAGAAATTTGTAAGTAATATTAAATGCATGGATTATTATAATCTATTGAAATATTCGGTTAATTTGATCGTTATTTAAATATAATTGATTGATTATAACTATATATGGTGTATTTTTTTTATTTATCACAGTTCGTTTATTCTGTTCCAAGAAAGAACGATAAGAAAATACTAATGATAACCGATTGATGAGGGATATCCAATGAATCCCCTCAATAAAACATCATTCAAAATAAAAAACGTGGTGCGTTAGTTTGTTTGCTGTATGCGCTCACGTTTTTATTTTACATATAACTACCACGTTGCGGAAAAAATTGAACAGCTGTATAATAAATTGTATTGTATACTATAAACAGTACATTGTGTTCATTAACTTTTTTCGATTAGGCCTATAGGGATCACGCTCACGTAAAATCAAACAGAATTATTCATTTTGTTCTTCCAGTATTCTCTCATTCTACTACTTGGTTCTCGTTTTCTTTTTACAGTCCATTTTATGCCTGGTCTTTTGGGATTTTCTAGGAGTCTACCGTTTTTTTTATAAATTTTCTAAATTGATTTCGATCTTGTACTGTGTTTTCGTTTATGTCTAATCGTTTAATGTCTTTATCGACTTCTGAGAACCGTGTGAGTTAAATTTTTGCTGCATTAAATTTATCAAAAATTTGTTTTGTAACTCTTTCTGGATCTATTCTGCACAAATGGCAATAAAATTGTAACATTATTTTTCGTATTGTATTTTAGATTTTATATGTTTGTGTAAATTTCTTTTCGCTTTTGATTTTGTGGATTCCGTTTTTAAATTTTGTGCCATAAATTTTTCTTAGGATTCTTTTTTCCACTTTGAAAATTCCTTTATCTGAAAATGTTTGGAGCTATTCGGCTGCATATAGGGTTTCGGGTAAAATTACTGTGTTGTTAAATTAAAGGCGAGATTAATTTTCTTGACTCTTTTCTCATTGCTTCTTTCTAAAACGTTAGGGGTTATGATTTCACCGAGATATTTAAATTTTAGAACTCTTTTCATTTCTTGATTTTCGTCTATTTTGATTTTGGTTTCTTTATTTTCTTTATCGTTTGTGAACCCTTCTGTTTTTTCGAAGGAGATTTGTAACCCTATTTTATTTGCGCATTCGTTTAATTTTTGTAATTTAGTTTGTGCTTCTTGATTTTTTTAGCAAATATGGCAGTATCATCTGCAAATGCTAGCTTTTGTATGTTTATTTTAGGTACTTTGCTTCTAATAAACAAGGGTTTATGATGTTTTCGTTCTCAAGTTCTTTGGTCCTTTCTCTGATCACGTTTTCCAATTCACAATTGAACAAAATTGTAGATTAACATTTCTTCTATACTTAAATACTTATACTTATATTTTATTTTTATAAAATTTCAAAAAAACCTATGACAACTGTTTTTTTTTTTTTTTAATAAAAAAAATAATATGAATAACAAATGATACGTAAACAACGTACTGTTTATAGTATACAATACAATTTATTATACAGTTGTTAGTTCAAATTTGTTATTATTTCCCTTCATTTTGTTTTTATTATTTAATTTGTTTTTTTTTTTTTTTGTTTTTTTTTGTAAATATTTATTTAATATTATATTTGTGTTTTGGGAATATAAAAGGAAAACATTGAGGTTAGAACTGTGTTAAAAAATCACAACTCAAGAAACAGCTAAAAATTTTCAGGATTTTGAAGCTTCCGTTCTAAAAGTTTTTATTGTTAAGTACGCTAATTTCATGATTGTTATTTAATTACAATTAGTAAAAACATTTAACAAAATCATGTGTAATGAAACATAAACCATGTAACATTTTTACGGCGGGTCGTACATACATTTTTTTCTACTACATACATAAGAAAATAGTTCAAGTATGATATAAATAAAAACCAAGGATGAAATAAATTTTCAACTTTTTATAATCAAGTAGGCAATATACAAATACATATGAAGACAATACTTCATTTTTATAAATTCACTTGAACAGATTTACTTCGTAAAAAGTACAAAAGTCCGTAAAACCCAAATAAAAATCAAATAATGTTAAAGAATAAAGGAAAAGAAAAATTTCCTTTTTTTAAGAAATTAGACCCTTCATCAGGCATAGAGATGCTCATCAGTTAAGGGATGTCGTCCCAACCCAAGAGGCACTCAGACTGACCCAGGTCCAGCATGTTTGAGTCGCCGGATATCCTCCCTGTTGTCTAGGAGATTCACTGCTAGATAGTTCACATGATTACCTAGCCGTTGTTTATAGTATGTGAACCGAATCGCGTGATTTTCTCGTGGACATAAGGCATTTCCAGATAGATATGAATTTCTTCGTTCCGTGCAAACCACGGTGCCTATGTAATGATTCTCGCCAACTTATTCTGTAAGCGTTATATAACCTCAGCGCTGCTTTTTCTCGTCGTAACCCCACCGCTGAATACAGTACGTCCAAATGGGTTTCAGAATGATCTTGTATATTAAAAGTTTTTGGACATCGACAAATTTGAATTCTGCTTATTAACCAATTAAAATTCTTAAATCTGACGTTTAGCTGTTTTCTCTTCTCTTTCACATAGTTCATCCACGTGAAAAAGTTCTTCCACTTACTTTACTCCTTACAAAGTAAAATACAAAAAAAAACCTCTTTCTCTTTAATATACTGCATAGAAGAGATTTCTTTTATATGCATGTAAAACAGAGCATGGTAATTTCTGTGTTCTGCAATAAAACTCTACGGTTATCGATTATTGAAATAAAATAGCAAAATAGTAAAATAGCAAAAGGTCTAAGAACCTATTATAAAAAATCGAAAATTTTTAAATAGATGCGCATTTCGATATTCAAACAATTATTATCAGTGGTTATTAAAAATAAAAATAAATTGATGAAAAAAATTCTAATAAGAATTTTTCTAATAAGAAAAATTTCTTATAAGGATAAAAAAAAATTATCTTAGCAAAACCTCTACACTAGATATTTTTTTAAGTTGTATTCTACAATTTTTAATTTTCTTACTTGTGTTAGGTGCCATAACAAAAAAAAAAATTGTAAAGGAACTATGTAAGATGAAATCATTCCGGAAATCAACAATTACATATTTACAATAAAAATCCAGTCTTACTAAATGAAAAAAAATGAGGAGCTAAGTGGTTTCTCATTGTTTTCATCACCGAGAAAAGACAATATTTTTTCTATTACGGAAAGAGCTAACCTTTAGATTCTAAAGGCCTTTAGAAGGAAGATTCAGTTATTTTGAAAGCGTGCTGTGTAATATTTAATTACGTTTATTTAATTTTTTCAGTTGTTTAACAAAAATTTTAATTTTTCTCAATAATAAAATAAAATATTAATGCTCTTTAGCATCCTGTTAAAACCTTAAAGATATTATAATAATTTTATTTTTAAGTCAATTTAAATATCCAGAAGAAAACGTTTAATAAGAATTTGAAATTTTTAGAATTTCAATTTTTCAATTTTTTTCATTTTCAGAGATCAGTCATTTTAACTGGATCTTGCATTCTGATTAGTTAATCCTATAACGGTATCCTACATTTTTTTTAAATTATCTATTGATTGGAAATAGTTTAGAGATTTTTTTTCTAATGAAAGTGTAAAAAATAGAATGTTGAACCTAAATAAATAAAAGTAAATGTTGAACCTAAAATAATTCAAATATATAAATCTGATGAAAATTTTATTTTCATCAGACACGTAAAAACTGCTATACCGATTTCCCTGAATCGGATTTTTTTTATACATAAATATATAGGCTAGAAAACAAGCAAATATGGTGCGTTACTTTTTTTAAAGATTAATAAATAATGCCACCTTGAAAAAACTTTCATTTTGTGAAACATGTCAATACTTTAATTCCGCGAATACTACTGCATCGACATCAATGAATGTTTTTTTTAAAGAAAAAACTTTTTCTATAGACTGCATTGTAAAAAGACGTGTGTGCGAAGCTGTAAGTAGCTTATGTAAGCATTTGTGTATAAAATTTTGCATCAGTGGTTAGTTTCCCCAATGGACAATAAATTAAATGATATTCTGACTTATATATATAGTAGGCCTTTATCTTTTTAGTTTTTAAAAGTTAATTTTTTAAAAGAAGTTGTCTTGCCAAAACAACGAGAAAAAAATGTCAAGTGACTTGTACGAAAGTTGTTTCCTTGTTTCAAGCAGACTTATTATGTTCTTTCGTCGTATGAAAACTTTTATATATCTTGACTAAGCTTGTTTCTTCCAGTTTGAGTGTACCGACTTAAACTGCTCTCTAAAATGTGCCACAGATGGCGGTGAAAAGTAAAACCATAAATTTTAGACCGAATCTCTACTTTTCCTGAAAATATATTTTTTGAATGTTTACGTTCTTATTTTTTCCATTAAGACTTAATTAATTACTAGCCCTACTTATAGCAAAAGATGTAGTCACATTAACTGAAGTTCTAAAAACTCTAAACTATTGTAAATTAAAATAATAAGTAAAACAAAGAAATTTTTTCTGTTTACTCTTACGACGATCTAGTAACCCAAAATGTAAGCATTAAATACTGGCAATATTATATTTTTAATATCTTGTATATAAAGAAATTTATATGAATAATTTTTTTTGCTCGGTGACTCGGAGGAACCCAATTTATAGGCAGAGTGTCGGACTCGCAACAGGATCCGCAAAGTGTAACTAAGAGTACGTAAAAACTTGTAAATATTTTTAAAGACAAATTTAGAAAGAGATGAATTATATATTCTTATTCACGATTTCAGTAAATTGATATGGTGTTAGTATCGCATATTCGTACGTTTGTATTAAATTTAAAATCCAAAACTTAAATTCTCAAATCTGAAAAATATTTTTCGCACATTGATATTTTCAATTTGAGATCAACTCGATGGCTTGAGACTATCAATCAAAGCGAGTAGTACAAGAAATACCTTCAACTTTATTTAAGGTTACTCACTTTCTTTTCTGTTTATACTTTTTTATAAATTTATACTTTTTTATTTTACAAACTATGTAATTTTTTCTGCCCTTCCTTAATATTCTTTTGTAATTTATCAGAACAGTTTTACCTTTTTTGAACCTTCACAGAAGATAACTTAGTCCCGGTAAAGTTATTTTCAGGCTCTGTACTTTCTAACAAATAAAAAAGTCTAGTTGTATCTTATAAAGAAGAAATTTTATTAACTTTCATCCGAAGCATTTATCAGATGAAAAAAATTAAAATAAAACTAAGATTTTTTCATTGTAATTTAAAGAAACGAGAGATACTGTAAATCAATGTTAAGTTTCAGATGTTAGACATTATAAGTTAAAATGCATTTTCCACAAATAATACATTACGTTAAAAAAATTTGAGAAGACAAAGAAATGAAAAAAATACATTTTAATTTAGTTTATTTTATCTTTAAAACATTACAATCTTTATATATATATAAATATTTCACCCAAAATTGGTGAAAATGATAGAATTAACATTAACAAACACACAGTCCAAGGTTAAATTTAGAGGGGAGATGTCTGAAGCCTTCCCGATAAAGACCGGATTGTGACAAGGTGGGCTTTCCCCACTGCTATTCAATATTACACTGGACTATATAATTAAAACTTGACAAAAGGAAAATCCCGTTTAATAGGAACAGGTAAAAATTCAATAAAAACTAATATATTAGGATTTACTGATGATTTGGCCTTACTAGCACTAAATAGTCGATCCGATTCTCGGTACAATGAAAAAACGAAGAATTTCTCATTTTTTCCACGTATTAAGAATACCTGAGAACCGAATTCTAAAACAACTGGTCACAAGGAATATTAACAAAAAAACCCGTGTAAAATATGTTGAAGAAATCAAAAGAGATCTTCAAAAAATTGGATTGAGGGTTGAGGACGCCTGTGATAAAATGAAATAAAAACTACGCACTTTAAAACAATAGATTCAACGTTAAAATATTAGAAAGGCATAAAAAAGTGGAGGTCACATACGAGATCAGGATGCAACGATCCGATAGAATGAAGGGAAAATCGAAAGGCCAGACAAATACAGAAATTCAAGAGGAACTGAAATATAGATGACTAAAGTGGTCCAACGTGGCCTCAAAAATAAAAAAAATATTATGGTAAAGAGATTTTGTCAAGAGTCAACATAAAATTGATAAATAATATTGTGCTATTCAATTTTTTTTCTCATCATAAAGGTTTTTTTTTATATTAGTCATGTAAAAGTTTATAATGCGTGTACAAATGTGTATGTAAAACATGTTTTAGCGTGCATCAGTACAATATGAGAATACTCATCTGACAAATTGCTTTGATATGTAACGATTGCTTTTTAAGCGACTTCAAAAGAGGTTTCCATTCGACCTTTTTACATATATATATATATATATATATATTTTTTTTTTTTTTATTTTTTTTTTTTCACTCAGGCTAAATTCACCGATTCAGTGATTATTTTTTATATTTTCAAGGAAATTTTTTTGATGGTCTCGTACTAAGCGTACGAGATATATTCTATTCTATTCCAGATAATAGCGAATTTTTTTAAAAGAAGGTTATTGAAATAAATTTATAATAGTCACATAAATCACATTAAGTTTTTTTTTTCATGCTTACCGTCGCCATTACTTATTATTGTAATATCATTATTTGTTTTGGTGATGACATGTAGTCTATTGAATGATTTTTATGAGATTCTTTAAAATAATATTAGTTGGACAAATCGTATTCAAAGTAAAAAGCATAAGTTTTAGAAAAAATCGTACAATTGTAGAGATAAATTTATCTCTACAATGCATCTGTTTTGATCGATATACAACTTTAAGAATTAATTATATTTTTTATCGATTTTTATTCAATACTACTTAAAATAAAATTGGAAAGGAATGACCTGCCATTTTCAGCAGAGAAGAAAATCTCTTGAACCACATGTAAGACGTTGGCAACATTTGAAATTGATATTTAGAGATATATGAAGGCGAACAGATTAGAAAATATGGAACATCAGCAACCGAAATGGATAAAAGGGTTTGAGGTGTAGGGTAAATTATATTTTGTATTTAGAGTGTGGAGTAGATCTCATGTTGTTTTCATCTTGAAGACGCATTTAAAATATGTACATAAGATGTGTTTACCGAAAGGAGGGTATCCGTGGAAGTTTGCAGAAATGGCTAAAACAAAACAAATCGGTTGATTTTTAAGTTTTGAAAGAATTTTAAAAATATAACTTTCATTTGGATTTCCGGATTGATCTTTAGAAAGCGGGTAAAACAAATGTATCAGTAGTGTTAGGCAAGGTTAAGAAAGAAGTTAGATTAGATAGGGCAAATAGAACGAAATTTCTTTTTTTTTAAACAAATTAACTACAAAACTTGGGGAAAGAAATTATTTTAAATATGATTTTAACAGAAATGTTATTAGTACCATTTTCAAAGTGAGAAACTGAATATTGCCACTGAATACTAGCCCGGAGAGGACAGCGATCGGCGGTTGTTTCTTATGTAGTATGCGAGAGGAGTAAGTTATCGTACATTTTATGGTGGATGTATTATTTTGGGGATTTAGAAGCAGATGGTTAGGCAATTTTATTTTAAGCGAGGT
The DNA here is from genome assembly GCF_047948215.1 of Lycorma delicatula. Lineage (NCBI taxonomy): Eukaryota > Metazoa > Arthropoda > Insecta > Hemiptera > Fulgoridae > Lycorma > Lycorma delicatula. The sequence continues at coordinate 142,148,468 of NC_134461.1, read as the reverse complement.
TGAAGTAATTTGTTGAATGGGGAAAAGTGAAGTAATTTACGTAAGTATGCATGTAGGTATAGAAAAGCGGAAATTTTTTAATTTAACTGCTAACGCACGAAATTAGATTTTCTTATTTATCGTATGTTTTTTATTTTTAACTTTTTGCTTATGTTCCATTATTATTTATTTCTATCCTTTTTTTTACATTATCGGCTTATATGTAACTTTTTTAAAGATTTTATATTCTTTTATCTTAGTTTTCTGATCTCTGACCGTATATTGTCAATAAATGGTGTACAGTTATGTCTGTTGTAATTACTATTGAAAAGTAGAGTTAGGCTATCTATTTGGCTGTTAATTTTTTTTTTAGTTTTATTATTGTTATTTTAATGATATTTTAATTTAATTTCAGTGATATTTAATGAAATTTAATTTCAAAAATGTCCATCAAAAGCTTTTCTGTCCATCTCTCATTTTATTTTTTTTTTCAATAGAAATTTGTATCTTAAGAACTGATTGAGAAATTTTAATGAAATTTGAGTTTATGTATATAACATGTTATACAAAATAAGTTTGTAAAACATATTTATATTGGAAAACTAAAACCTTTGAAAAAATAAAAATTAATATCGTTAAAATTTTTTAATCATTAACTTCCGTAAATATTAGTTTCTTAGAATTATTAATTATGATTTATTATTTAAAATTTTAAGCATCTATTTGAACAAAATGACACCTCAAATGTCATTTGGTCAAGGGATCAAGTGAAACTTAAAATATTTTACTGATAATTATAATCTTATTCCTCAATTATATTTTTAATATTGCATAATTTTTTAAGGTAAAAACGTTATTTGATCAAGGGTATCAAATGGAATACGGTTCCAAATTTTTTTGCTGAAAATTTTGACCCTTTTTTGCAATTTTACTCTAAATACTGCATTTTTTATCTCAAATTATATTTACAATCAGATTCATACATTAAAAACCATAAGTAAATTTCATGACAGTAATCAAGATATATAGGAGTTTCCCTTGTAACACCCTAATTATGTTCTAGCCATTAATAATATATTAAACGTAGCATAAGCATTGATAACGTACAGCCAGTAATGAATTACAAATCATAATAATGTCCAGTACTACGAATAAACGGCAACATAAAAAGAAAAAAGTAACTTAGAAATAAATAATATTAGAAACATAGATCATCACAAACATAAACGTAAAAACCTTGATGATGCACAAATTAACAAAAGAAGTCTGAGAATCACTATTAGGTTCCTTGGTCCAGTACATTTTCACTCTTAAATCGCCTTGCAACTTCCCCATTGTCTAAAGAGGTTGACAGCTAAATAATTTGCTGGTCATTAAGTCTTATTTTGCATTTAGTTGCAAATTGATTGACTTCCTTTCAAACACACAGTACTCGTGAATTTTGTATTCCATATGGATCATGGCTCCTGCGTAATGCATCTTATAAATTTATTCCGGAAACGCTGAATAATTTCTATATTTCTGGTACCCGCCCCGTACCCCAGAATTGGATTCCATATATACAAACCGGTTTTAGAATCATTTTTAACGAATTAGCATAAGGATAGTTGAGATTTCCTGCCTAATAACCAAAATATGTCTAGCTGTTTCCTTTTTGAACGTTCCATGTTAGACGACGATGTAGTTGAATACTTAAATACCGTATACTTACAGCTAGCAGGATGTAACCCCCATCTAAATTGATTTCTGGACGGTTACCTCTTCTCCGCGTGGGTGTGATATGAGTCGATTTCGCTTTATTGACCTTTATTTTTAATTTCTTCAACCACTCGGCTAGAAGATCTAATCCAGACTGCAACTTAGTCGAGGATTGAGTTGGATCATCCTCGACAGACACGATTGCCTTGTCGTCGGCAAACGATGCAATAGCGGTATTGTCTGCGACTGGAAGGTCCTCACTAAAAATGGGGTCGAGGATTGGCTCCAACACTGAGCTCTGAGGAACACCCAAGGAAATTTCAAAGAATTCAGATAACTCCTCCTTATATTTACTCTGGAGGAAGCGTCCGTGTAAGTAACATGCAATATTAAATAAAAAGGTTAAGGTATATTTGTTTTCAGTTTGTATAGCAGATCAGGCAGCCAGACCTTGTCGAATGCTTGCTGTGTATCTAGAAAGACAGCCGAATAAAAATGTTTCTTTTTCTAAGCAGTTGTTGACAACACAAATGATCCTGTTGATCCTGTGTGTCTGTTCAGTGGTTCAGTGACCACCGCGGAAACCGAACTGGTTGTCAGGAATAACTTATCCATCGTCTAATACAAGCCACAATCTCAAAATATTGCATAATTAAGCCTTTAATATTTAAAAACCATTATTATTTTTAATTCACCGTACGGTGAATTAAAAATAAAAATTTGTCAAGCGCAAAGCCGAAAAAATTATGTAACCCTTTTCCAGCTTTTTTCTTTGTTTAGTGTAAAAATTCTGCTTTTAATATATGATTGCTTTTTGTTATTTTTCATTTTTTTCTTATATTCTATGGTTGATGTTTATTAAGGGATATTCCATTTTAACTGTTTTATTTTAGTACATAATAAGTGAAGTTTTAAATAAATGTACAAATTAGTATTGCTGATTTATTATTAAAAACAAATCCATTAGAAAATATATGTAGTAACAAAAACACAAAAAAAAAAGCAGTGATAGAATTTTTTAATTAATTTTAAAAAATTAAATAATTCCAATATTATTTAAATTTCGACACCAAATTAGGAATTAGTAAGTTAACAGCGTTAAGAATTTAAAAACTTTCTATCAAAGTAAAACCTTAGCAATAACAATTCCAAAGTTATTCCTTACTATTAGTTTGGCACACGCTCCGGAAAAAGTTTTAACTTTTTTTGTTTCACTGAAAAGTAATTCATTAGCATTTTTTTTTTTATTTAATTTTAAATAATTATAATTAAATTTGTAACTCAATTTCGTTGCTGTTAATCAATAACAATTATCAAAATTTGAAAATGATGTTTTAAAAATGAAAAGTAGTAGTGTATATATATATATATTTGTATGACCCTCGATATATTAAATGAGAAAAAATAATATTTATGGAAATATTTAAAAAGTATAAACCAAGCTTAATTTTTTTAATCCGGTATAAAGCTATGTTATACACCTTGCAGTTGGTCCTACCGTGTTGGCGGAAATTTAGCTTCTTTTAACAGGAAGCTACAACGCGGTCCTGTTAATTTACACAACATACACGCAACCGACAAATAAAGGTCACAATATCTCTTTCCTTTATACACCTTCTCATAACGTTCCTTAAATTATTTCGCTCATAATTTTTGTTTCCTTGTAATTTAATTTTTTTCTTTTTCAGTGTTTGAGTGAATTTCGTTTAATTTTATTCCTATTTATAATGTTCCCTTTTTTTGTAATATATATATATATAGAATGTCCCAGTGAGTACATCCTTCCAAATAATTAGCGTTTTTGTTTTAAAAGAATGTTTATTGGGTATAGAAAGAATAATATTATTTTCTGTCTTATTTCTCGGTTGTTTTGCTTAAATATAAAACCGAATTTTAAAAGTTTTTATTTAATTTTTATTGGCTATATTTACATCGATCTCAGAATTAAATTCTCCACAAGTTTTGTTACTAAATCTTCCGCATTTATTAGTCATTTAATAAAGCTATTGTACTACAAACCTAAAAAAACAAACTTTTTTTGACACCGAATTTGTGTTTTACGTCAGATATCTTAAATACTACTGGAGTTACAGTTCTGGGGCCTGTTTTATCGTATTTCCCAGCCTAAATTACATAAGAAACCACTAACTTTACTTTTAAATTTGGGTCCCAAAAATTACAGTAGAGCTTTTTTTTATTAGAAAAGCTGAAATACGGGCAAACTCTTTTGCTAGCCGAAACTCGAAAACAAAGGCTTTCCATACTCATGTTTTATGAATTTTTTTCATTATTTGCACTAGTCGAAAATTCCTGGAAGTTTCTCCGTTTCTTCGTGGGACACTATATTTTTATTTATACATAGAGTATTTGTAAAACCCGTTTCAAGAATTCAAGGAATGGTCCCCCACATCGAAATAAAGAAAAGACTTAATATCAACGTATATCCGGAAACGCTTACTTTACCGGCTATCCGCTCCTTTGTATATTTAACATAAAAATCTATTTCTCAGGATTGGTCAGTCATATCGAGCTGAAATTTCGTATAGCTAGGGAACCTTAAGGTTCACTAGTATAAAATAATGAATAATCCCTCAATTCATTTCAAAACCGTGGCCATGTAAACTTTTTAATTGTTTATATTTTCGAAACGCTCGGGTCCAGAGTCCTAGTAGAGGATTCCCTTGGGGACTCCCCATTTGAGTAATACGGCATTCAAAAGACGGAGAACCGGCCCCTGGGGTGAGGATGAAGGTTACGGCATTGCTGGATTTGGAGTCTTCCCGTTGGGGTTAGAGGCAGGCATAAAGTAAAAGATCCAGCCGGCGGGCCGAATGTTCAGCTGGTGGGCGGGAAGGCCCATTGGAGTTAAAGGACAGTCCGTTGGACTGCGTTATACTTAATTGTGGGTCGCGCTCAGGGGAAGGAGTATAAAAAGATAAACAAAAATATGTATATATCTTCGAAACAGCTGGTTTAATATAGGGTATTTCACGAAGAAACGGAAGAATTGCAGGATCTACCTGTAAAAATAATGAAAATAGTTTATAAACATGGGTCCGGTAACGCTTCGTTAGCGAGTTACGGCTGGCGAAAGATTTCGCCATGATTCCTGGGCAAAGAGTGAAATAAAGCCTTACTGAAATTCTAGGAACTCATTTTTAAAGGGTAAGCTTGATAGTTTCTTATAGTTTTTGACCTGATAAATTGAATAAAACAGGTTTCCGAACCGTATCTGCAGGGGTTTTTGAGAAAACTGGGCTAGAACGCAAAAAATTGTGATGAAAACCCCGTTTTTTGTTTTTGTTTTACTTACAATAACATTGTTATACGGGTAATAAATACGCAAAACTTTGAAACAAAACTCGTAGAAAATTTAATTATGAACAAAATGATGTAAATAAAGTCAACTACAATCATATATGTTATTAAAAACAAGCTTTTAATTACAAAACTCTTTTCTTTATCTTTTCAGCATTATCGAGTTATCTAGGGAAATAGGAGAAAAATGGATATTTTTGCGATTTATTTTTTACATTTTGGTTAATAAAAATTTAAGCACATCTTTTTCAACTGGCGCATAACGAAATAATCATTTCTGATGACATTCCGAAGTCATTAAAGCAAAAATTAGCGCTCATATAGAACAAATCTAAATATGCAATTTTAAAACAGATACCGCCTGCACTACAAAACTTAGCAATAAATTTAATAATTTAAATGATTAGAAAAATCCATTTAAAAGTATTGCACAGTTGTTTTTGTTCTTTCTTTTTCTTACTCTGATACAAATTCAGTTTCAGAATAGATTCTAATGAAGTAAAATGTAATGTAAATTGGACTACTTTTCAAGATATTTTTATTGAACTCGTTTAATCTTTACATACAAATTCTTACATTACTTTTTTTTCATGTTATTATGAAAGGATTATGAAAGGTTATTAATACTTGGAACAACTAACTTGAAACGGAGAAGATATATTTTTTATAAAATCCTACGAAACTGAAGAAATTGCATAGGAAGAGTATGCAAATTTATTGAATTAGAAATCTGTTCTTGTTATAAAATTATACATGAAATTTAACTGTATCCTTTATTTCTTTCAACAATGTTAATTTAATAAAAGAATTTTTTTGTTATTAAACAAAAACTATAATTTTCAGTTAATTTTTTTATTGGCCTAAGTATTATGATGAAAAATATTATGAAAAGATAGTCATCAATTTTTTTAGTTCCGTTCAATTTTGGCTTTACAAAACATATTTTAGATTTACTCACTTATTAAAATTATGTATAGATAAAAATAACCCGTTTTTTTCATTGAAAACACATGTAAAAAACTACATCTCAAAATTCATTCAGCTGTTTTTTATCAAAAAAAAATCAAAAAGTTAAATCAAAAACTTGCACCCGTTCCTTTCAATACCTCATAGAAGAATTATTTTTATTTTCACCAAAATTTATTATTTTTTTCGGGTTGTCAAGTAACGTAATCAAATTTTATCATTGCCATTTAAAATTTTTGAGTTGGGGTAGGTGTAACGGAAAGGTGTAACCCTTTGAAAATAATTTTAAAAATGTTCCCCCCGAGAATGATAAACACACCTGCCAACAGAAATACTATACGACTAATAGCTGTTGAATAATAAATGTGGTAACGTTTCTAATTATCACCCGATATTATACAGGAGTAAACTGCCTCAAACTGTAAGATCTATTATAATTCTAATGTTAGTTTTCTTCAATTTTTAATACTGTGAATACTTTACACGATTGCAAAAGATCTTGTTTACAGCCACTTATACCCAAAATACTCTACTATTTGGTTGAACTTAACGCAAGTTATTACCGACGGGCAAGAAGGAAAACTGTTAAAAAAAACTAGTTGGTGTGAAAAACGTTTAAATTTATCAAAATCTTTACTGTAAAAAAAAAAAAAAACGTATTAGGTGTATTTTCATTATTTATTATAAAACAGAAAATATGTTTTAACAGAAACATCTGTGATGGTCCTGAGTTCGAATTGTGGTCAGATTTGTCAATTTTTCTTATATTATACAAATTGATTATAAGTAAATGTAATTGAGTTTAAGTGCATTTAGTTTAAGTACATGTACTTAAATTCAATTACATTTGCCACTCTTACATGAATAAATAAATTATTTACTCTTAACTAATACTTCTCATCTAATTTCTTCATTTCGTATGAAATTGGAATCGTTGGTTTTCAACCAGATTTACCAGTAGCAGTATAGAATGATATTCCCAGGTCGTGTGTAAATTTCGATTACTAATGTTAAAAGCAAAATTTATATATTTCAAGGTTAGAATACACGGTAGACTCTCTCTATCTCTTTATCTACTTTTCTCCCTTTTTACCAAACATTTTCGCAAGGGAAATGGAGGTACCGGTTGGTTATAATTTAATTTCCTTCCGCCATATATTCTTCCTCTTCTACTTTTAAAATATATCTGTATAAAAACCTTCTGATCAACTTTTCAATGGTTATTTATTTTATCAAGTCCATACTTTTTTTAAGTTTGATACATTCTTTTAAATTATATAAATTATTTTAATACATTACATGTACTTTTAATAATTCATTCATTCGTGTGTTTATATATATATATATATATATATATATATATATAAATTTAAGGATTTTGTTTAAGTTTAGAGTTTTATAAATTTAGATAAGCTTTTCTTATCCCTATCATCAAAATAAATCTTCTTGTATCGCTTCAAAGCACCGAACAAGAGTACCAAAATACTTAAAGAATGAATCTATACATATTAACGATATATTTTTAGATTTATTTTAATCAAATAGAAGTACAGAGGAAACAGGGTAAAGATTAAAAATACCTTCAGACTTAAAAAAATAAAAAATAAATAAATAAATAAAGTTCTCAGTTTACCTCGCTCGTATTTTTTGTATGATTATTCAAGAATTATTCGTGACTAAATTCCCTGATTTTTCTTAATTTTCTCCTTTTGTTTTGTGTTTTTCTTTTCAAAATCACCAGTGTTTTTTTTTCCGAGTGTTTCCCCAGTAACTTCCTTCCTGATGAAACCAGGACAAAATTTTTAAACAAAAAAAAATGATGTGGACACCGCATGACTTTCTTGTACGCCTATTAAATTACATATACACATTTTTTTTAATGAAAAGTACATTAAATTTTATTTCATTAATAACTTCTCATATTTATTCATTTTTTTTTTTTTTTATTGTTATTGAATTATTATTTATTGTAAACATTTTTTATAATCACATTTTAATAATTAATAAATCAATACATTTAAAGTAAAAAAAAAAAAAAAAAAAAAAAAAAAAAAAAACGAAAAAAAGGAGATGAAGTCGGATTCGAACCGATGTGCCTTCCTCTTATTATAAGATCCAAATATTTAATTAATTAAAATTTTATTTGGCTATAATTCTAAAACCAATGAAAATAAGTACCACTTAAATATCTTACAAAAGTACTGATATATCTTTGAAAAACTCTCAATGAGGGCTTAATACTGCAGTTAAGAAAAAGTCCAAAATCCTTTTTTTTGGATTATTATTAAAAAACCACGTTTTTTTGGATATTTTTGGTCGAGTCGATCGCAATCAAAAGGAGAGGTGCACAACTACATGTTACAACAGTCCTAAATCCATCCAAAATGTCAACACCCTACGGCAAATCGTTTTTGAGTTATGCAGGATACATACATGCGTATCTACGAACGTACACACATCACACGAAAACTAGTCAAAATGGATTGATTCTGAGATGGTGAAAATGGATATTTCCGTTGAAATTTGAAAACCGAAATTTTCCGCGATCATAATAATTCTTTTACTTCGTACAAGGAAGTAGAAATTATATTCTTATATAGAAAACTGAAGATTTTTTTTTAGTTTTCTGATACTGTGAAACTTATTTAGTATTTGTTACCACGTAAAACGTCGGGATAATTAGTCGGAAAATGTGAAGTAAAAATTTGTGTGGATGTATTTGCTTCTTGACAACTTTAGCTAAGCATTCTTTATTTTTTTTTTATCAAGACATATTTTATTTATTTTTAATAAAAATATAAATAAATTAATAAAATTAACCTTTATAAAACAATTATTAAACTGCCTAAATATTAAGTATTAGGAAATATTTTTTAATTTAATTTTATTATCTTTTTATTTATAGTCGAATCAACAATTAAAGTCATTGGCGATAGGAGTGTAACTATAAATGTACCGGTAAATGTTTAGTCTAGAATAGACTCAGGCTGACCATTTATGAGACGTGTGATTAACTCATTCCCAACCAAATTGTGATGAACACCTGTATCAACGATCTCGTATTCAAATCCCAATAAAAGCTACTGCCTTTACTAGGATTTGAACCTAAGAACTCTCGACTCAGAAATCAGCAGATTTACTATAACGAATTTTACCGCTAGACCAACCCGGTGGGTTAAAAAGTTCTTAGTCTGTAATTTGACGGCAACTTTAAAAAGTCAAAAAGTAAGATTTTTTTTTCTTTTTACTTAGCAAGTTTAATAAAGTCGATTTTCCTATCACAAACAACATCAATACTGAAGAATTTAAGACAAATAATTGAAATATCGCGCAATATATAGAATGAAAAACCTTTGCTCTAAACATCAAAATTGTATTAGACCAATGAAAAAAAGTAACGGGTAATAAATCCATGTTCGTATATATCTGTATGTATGTATTTTCTAGATGTAGGAGTTAAAAATAAATATTAATAGCTTTTAATAAGAAACTTTTATAATTTTTTTATGACAAAGGCGAAAAATCACCCAAAAATCGGTTCAGCGGTTTTAAACCCTACTTCGAACAAACGGACCGGCCGATCATTGTTATAGTTCTTTAACGGTAAGATAAGAATTTTTAGATTTTATATATTAAAATACTGAATTACTTCAACAGTAATACTTTTTATTTATTTGTTTTGTTTAACCTTCGAGACCACCGTTAGGTATTGCTTCAGAAATGAATGATTTGTAGCGTGTGTGAAAATGTTATGCCTAACCGGGATTCTTATCCGGGACCGCCGGATGAAAGACTGAGACGCTACCACTCGCGCCACGGAGGCCGGCTGGAGTGTTCATTTAAATTGGTTTCTTATAGTTTACAGTTAGGATATTGTTTTTTTCTTCTTCTTTAGACATTTTAGCAGCATACTAGTACTACGTATATATGGTTTGAATTTTTTCATGGTGTTTTGAACTTTTTTGACAAAATAATTTTTTTTTTTATTTTTGAAAAAAAACTCGATATTTTACTTAATAAGAAAGTTATAGCGATACACTGTTTTTTTTTTTTCGAAAAAAAAACCATTTCCACTCCCATGGTCCGATTTTGGCCGTTAACAAACTCGACCGAGATTTTGAGACAAGTTATTTTTAAGGAACAATTTGAAAGTGATTGCTATAAAATTACCGCAGTTATCGTGTCCGCAAGTGAAACACATATATATAAACTTTTGAACTGACAGTGGTTTTGGGGTCTGGTGGATGTGAAACGAGAAGATATGTCAAAATTTTCCGGAAGATGAATCATGGTACCCATTACAATAGCTTTCGTATAAAATCTACTTAATATTGATACAATATTCATCGAAGGTGGTCTCTCCCATCTTTGCGTTTTTGCATAAGATCTTTTGTTATTTAGCTTATTAATACACCTTATTAATTTAGCTTATAATACAGCATTTGATTCCAAATCTGGTACAGCTAAACCGTCTTATATTTCCACGCGACTGTGGCCAAAGTAAAGCTGACCATTAGCAAAATTCTTTTCTCTCAATCAATTGTTGCGATATCATATAAAACAACATAATCAGTTCAAAGTATTAAGACGATTCCTCAATTAGTAAATGACATAAAAGTGTAAAAAAATTAAACTTTTTGGAAAATTACAGTTACGAGGAATGAGTAAGTCTAACAACAATTTTTGTCGTTTTACCTTTTTAATTTATTTCTCAAACTAAATAGCATATTTAATAATGCATTAACTTTATTTAGAATACTTCTTGTTAGCGTAAGTAGTTCCTTTTAATATTAAATAAAGTAGGAATAATAGTTACTATTAAAGCACGGAACTTATTTCCGCTAAATCACAGTAAAGAATATAACAGTGAATGCCCTAAGTAAAGATGCTTTTCATTAGCTCTCAACAGATGGATGTAACCGCTGATTCTGCTTTCCACTTAAATAGTTTTTATCTCTCTTTTTTTCCTTTCTACAATCTCCTTTCTTGTACCTTCCATTGTTTCCATCACTTTATATCTGCAAATAGTTTCTTTTTTAAGTTATTTTATTTGATAACATTTTTTTTTTTAAATATTTGGTAAATATTATGTTTTGAAGTTGAGATATATTTTTCTTAGTATTTTCTTATCTCAAAAATAACAACCGTTAAAGTAGGTTACATTTAGATATACGAGTATTAATATAATAATATAATACATTATTTTCTTCAGTGGGCCGTTGAATAAGCTAACCGAGTAATATTTATTGTTTAAGTTTTCAATATCAGATGATAGTAAATGAGTTATTAATAGGTTTAGAAAATGAAATGCATATTACAATGGTGATTACTTTATTTACTAATACTTTTGAAAACAGTATTCCGGCCGCGCAATGAACAAACAAGTTTTAAATCTGTGAAAATAAAAAAAACACGACTGTCAAAAAATATAGGATGTCCGACCAGTGTAGATCATTACACGATAGTGGAATGTAGAAGTGCGGAGCCGCTAAATTTCGAACCATTTCTATTAGATCATTGAAGGCATTATGCCAATATGACTAAGTCCCTCGAATATTACCCATTATAAGGTAAACGTTTTGAACAATATTAATTAGGCTTGACTCCGTTTTAGCGTAAGCGACCAGAAATAGAAACATTTTCTTGAGTTTTATGTAAGTCTACAGCTGAGAAGGCGTAAAAAAATACTCGTTTTGTCATCTTTTGTTACTTATTATCATTGATTGGAAGTAGTCAAATGGAGTTATGGATGCTGACCGGTATTCTGTGAACCCAATCCTAACGTCTGGAAACAGTTTGAGACATGTCAATTCCTCTGCCCTTTGTTCTCTCATAACACTGATGAGAATAGCTGTTTTACGCTTCAACTGATGAATAGGTATCGGTCGGTCGTCGGTAATATCTTGTTAAATAGAGTTCACATTTGGTATATCGGTTTCAATTGGCATTATAATAATGATAATGATTTCACCGTCATACAAATTATCTAGTAAATCGCCACATTCATTCTCATATTCCTCATCATTTGCAACAACTTGCGCTTCAAACATTGCTCTTTAATACATACTAATTAAAGAGCGTGCGGGTGGCAATTTTGTATACAGTATATTTTTTTTCAACTTTTTAAAACTTATCTAAACATATATATATATATATATGTGTGTGTGTGTATGTGTGTGTTGTGTATACATATTTATATTTCATTAGAATTCATTATATTTCGTTTCATCCTTGGAATCAAAAAGTTTCGACTTTTAATTCATTAATATACAGAGCTATAAAATATTTAAAACATAAATATAAAATTATGTATTGAATTAAATAATATCAAGCATATAGCTATAACTCTAATGGATACAATGAAAACTTAATAAATAAATTATATACTAAAATAACATTTATATAAAAGTAACAAATAATAATAACGGATAAAAATATGCTAAAACTGAATACCATATAAATTACAAAACATTCAATAAAATATTTAAATCTTTTGAATTAAAAACTGCGTATAAAACGAATAATAAAATAATTAACTATATAAATAACAGAGATCCTACTCGAATAATAAAACATGATAATAAATTTAATTTAGATAAGTTGGGAGTATATAGTTTAAAATGTGCAAATTGCGATTTGGAATATATCAGAATGACAAACCGATTTTCTTCGATTAGAATTAATGAACACATTAATTGTACAAATAACGGAAATAAACAACGATTCAATTTTGCTAGATACAGCTTAGAAAATAATCATAATTACAACCCAGATAATTTTATTAATATTCGTGAATATTCCAATAACTTTATAAAAGAAAATATTATATATATACTTAAATAATAAAAATTTTATAAATGAGCCAACGAAATTTGAAAATGATGTAAGTATTCAAAGAAATATTACACAATAATTTTGATTCTTAGGTTGGTTATACCTCTTCATACTAATGAACATAACAGCATAAGACCTTCGCATTGACTTGACGGATAACGCTGACATTATTTCACCTTTTGACGATCAATTGTTATATTTAAAATTTTTGTTTTTTAAAATTCAAGTTAGTATAATTAATGATATGTGAAGTTAATAATTATAACACATCAATGTTCCTGAGGATGGATTACTAATCTGAAAGCGTTCGAACATACTATTAAAGATTGTTGGAATGTGGAAACGGGTATATAAGTAAATTATATATCAATACCAACCTGCCATGATTAATAAAATTAATATTTATATAGCCTTTGACACTCCCGGTAACTTAAGAATTCCATCGCGGGGTCATACATATAAATCGGTTCAGCCGTTGAGCTATTAAGGTGGAACAAACATACATACATAGATACATACACCCTAAATTCAGTACACTTCTTTTTTTGTAGTCGTGTAAAATTAAAGTAGAAAAAAAGACGATGGATATCGTGAGAAGAAAATTCACTTGATATGAACATGTACAGCGTACGACCGATTACAGATTACCTAAACAAATAATGGACTGGATCCCACATCACAAAAGGAAAACTGGTATACCCGGATGATAATGACGATGATGAAAAAAAAGTTTGGTAAATCTCTTTAAACATCTAAAGAACAAAATCATTAAGATTCTTTAAATAAAATTAATCACGTTAAAGAAAATTTACGATAAAGAAAATAAATTGATGAACTTTTTCAAAGGAAAGTATAGATGGTTTTGTGTTTTAGCTGAAATTTTCCAATGTGGTTGTTTAACTCTGAGCTGAACTTCTTCCTCAGTTAACAATTATCTCCTTTGTTTCAGAAGATATTCAGTCTCAGCTATTTCCCTTCTTTTTTTTCTAATATTCACAAATAGTTGAAATATATCGACGAAAATTAGTAATACACACTTACGCGAATAAAAATAAAAATTGAACTAGATTAAATTGACTCGTAATTATTTGTCTACAAATTTGAATTCAAAATTATTTCTGTAAACATTTTTCTTAAAAATTCTTACACTTTCAGAATTAATTATTTTTCAGAAGTAATTATTTTCTTACGCACATTACAATTTCCAAAGTGTAAATAACTCAGTATTTAAATTAAGAAACTTAAAAACTCCTTATAAGTTAAGAAAACTTCAATATCAGGTACGTTGATTTTTTTATTGAACGTTTTACCTGTTTCAATCAGCCATCCTGCTCTCTTAGAACATTTCTGAAAAAAATATGTGTAGCTTCTCTGTGTATACGTGTGTATATTAATGCGTGAAGGAACTTGTATTTTTTAATACATTTTGAAGTTAAGGACTGCATTCTGAAACAATGTCCTCTTTACACACACCCTTACAAGTATATTCCTTACCTTACACAGTCCAGACAAATTTAACATTCTTCAACTATACCGCATTTCAGAATTATCATCCTTTCTCTTTTCCTTTTCTTGGGAGAGGGAAATTCCTGAGGCGTAAGTAAATACAGAGTCTAAATGAAACTTTTAACAACAAAATACCTTCCAGTTTCCTCCGCAATATTTCTTGTTACCAACTAAATTCTCCTCGTGTAAATTACGTTCTTCCGCCTGGAGAAATTATAATAGATCGATTGCGCAGATTTTATAGATGTTTATAATTTAAACTTAATAAAAGCAGAAGTTTTTATTCGTTAGACTACTACTTTTATTCTTTACACCCTTTTAACCTAGTATGCGTATCTTTATTTCCTTTCATTATACCAGAATAATATTACAAATATTTTAAACAATTTTTTAAAACTTGTTTTTAAACTTAACTTTATTGCTTTTTAACTTTACTTTTTAGTCATACTTTAATCAAATTATCATACACTGCATGAGATTAATTAGTAGGTTAATATCTTTTTTTTATTAAAAGATAATATCATATATTGAAATTTCTAATATATTTATAAAATATCGAACAAAAACTCCCGTACCAAGTTTTTTTCATTTTTTTATGTCAAACGACTGTCGGAATTGTTATCTGCGACCCGAAAACCCCGCATAGCTGTTTTGCAGATTATGCAGTTTTTTACACCAGCACCCTTAATCTACCGCTATACGGGGAGAATGTTTGCTAAATTAATGGTGGCATATTGTATTGTCATCTGACCTTAGTAACTGTGCAAAATTTCATCGATAGGCAATGTCAGGAAGTGTGTTAAACTATTAAACCTTCATCCTTAATTTACCCCCGTACGGGGAATGTATGCAAAAGTGTTGCCGGAATATTTTATTGTCACCCGGCTTTAGTACTATGAAAAATTTCATAAATCGGAAATGTCAGGAAGATTGTTAAATTAAGGATGCAAGATTTGAGGAAAAACGTGAAAAAACACTGTGAGTTAAGGAAAAGCAACAAAAACGAATCTTTTTTAATCTCCCAGGAAGTTGAAATTTAGTTCAAAAATTCTATGTCCCAAAAAGGTATAGTATCGAAAGAATACTATACCTTTTCATCGTACTCAAAAAAGAAGTTAAACCATAAAAAAAATTTATAAAAATTTTAAAAATCTAGAATATTTGCGCGTTTTGGTAGATAAACGATTATTTATTGTTATTTATTTTCTCCTCTCGGTAACTACAGACTTATATCTATTTATAGTTACCCATCTCCTACTATTTTTTTTTAATAAAAAATCCGTTTGTTTTAATGAGAAAAATTCCAAAATTAATCAGTTTCCGTTTTTATTGTTTCGCAAACGACTCTTCAGCGATTTTTATTACGTGGCTGCCAAAAAAGGAGTGTAGTGTATCATCTCAAACTCTACAGTTTCATGTAGAATTAATAAAAATGTCTTATACTGAAATGAGAAAAAAAAACATTATGTAGCAGGAAAATTATCGAATAAAAATTTAATACTTGCTCATAAATAATTTTTTTTGTAAAAAAAAAAAGAATGATCACTTATTTTTAAAATAAATTCCGAGATAAATTTCTGTTTTGAATTAATATGGTTGTTTCCATGAACAGTGTTCAATATAAATATTAAAAAAATCATGAAATATACTTGACGGGGTGTTTCATATGTATATACGCCTACGTATAAAATTTTGAGGCTCAAAAATCCCAGACTATTACATTAGTTTCATTGAAATTTGGATATGCATGTTAAAATTTGTGCAGTCGTTCTTGGCTGACCAGTATTAGTTCATCTCGGTCGGATCACTTCTGAAGTCTGAATATTTTTGTAATAGTTAATGTGGAATGTTGATGCTCTCCAATAAAATAACAAGAATGTTAATTGAAAAACTGTTTTACACATAAGATTAAATTTTTATTCTGCATTTTTAAACACAATCACTCTTCACATTCGCACACATCATTCTTATTTATTTTATAAAATGAATTTGCAGGTACGGAAAGTGTCGAAAAACCCTATTTTAAAGATTGTGAGGTATTGTCACCGCCTCTCCGTCAAATTGTTATACTTGCCAGAAGGGACGCTAGCGACGCCCCTCGATTTACGGTGTATGTATGTTTGTTCTGCCGTAGCAGCTCAACCGTTGAACCGATTTAAATGTAATGTACGCATTGGAATCCTTACGTTAACAGAGTGTTATAGGCTGTGTATATATTTATGTTTAAATGATGTAAAAAATTTGAAAAAAAAAATTATACTACGAGTATATCAACTCGCAAATACGAATAATATATACAAAATTGCCACCCGCAATCCCTTTAATTATTCTATATTAGTAATTATCCTATAATAAAGAGCAATCTTTGTCAGCAATTTATTCTTTTGGCAGTCGTGTTTTTTTTTAAATTTTTTATTATTTATTCTTTGAGAATTTATATAATTAACAGATTTAGCTGCTCATTTTCATGAATTCAAAAGTAGGGTTTCTGAAATCTAAGGGGTTTTTAGGTTTAGTTTATTTTACGTTCTAAGTAATAATAATATTAATTATAAATAGATATGCAAGCATGTAGTTTATTTACAGAAAATAAATATGCACTGAGCAATAAATCTATCTCCAATAAAAAAAATCCCTTTCGGCACGCCGGAAGGCGGAGGTAGATTTTACCGGTGCTAAGTAGGGGATAAAAAAGATTTCCACCTTAAAGTAAGAAAAAAATTCAAATTTACTCATTGCAATAGAGGTTGCATGTGAAAATAATTTCACATGTTTAGCATACGACAAGCCCCCATCTTCTTACAATTCCAGCAATGTTTTAGTTATCCCTTGCCGTAAGGGTTGGTCTTATAGAAAATTATTTCAGACAAAAATTTTAAGTAATTTTTAGAGGACTAACAACCACTTTAATTCGATTCGATGCTATGCCTATTAAGGGAGTGTTTTTGTCTTCAAAACTCCATTTTTTCCACCCCCTGGACCAGTGGTTGGTGATATTAAAAAACTTTACTTATAAAATGTTTTAGACCCTTATTGAAAGAATTGTAGAAAATTTAAACGAATCCCATATTTTACGTAATAAGAAAGTTATAGCAATATTTTGTTTTTTCGAAAAAATTTTCCCCATGGTTCGATTTTGGCCGTTAACTACCACGATCGAGATTTTGGGACGAGTTATTTATAAGAAACAATTTGAACGTGATTGGCAAACAATTACGCTAGTTGTGTCCACAAGAATGTGAAATATATATATGTCTGTGTATTTATACACTTCTGAGCTGACGGTGATTTTGGGATCTGGGGGATATGAAACGCGAAGATATGTCAACATTTTCCAGAAACCGAATCACGGTACCCATTACAATAGGTAGCTTTCTTATGAAATCTACCTAACAGCAAGGTGCATTGGTTTATTTGCTGTATGTGCTCACATTTTTATTTTTGTCACTTTTTTTTCTTTAATGAATATCTGTAAAATATTTTAATATTCTCACAAACATGAGGATACGAACGCCAGGGTCCAGAGGATAAGTTTGTAAATAACTTATGTCTCATATTAGGAAGCTTGTGACCGTTACGGATATAGAACTTAAGATGTAGACATACAGTAATACATTTAAACCACAAAAGGAAAGTCGATCAAATTTTATGTACTTCTGGTTGACTTGATGTTAACAGTATACCTATAATAGAATGTATGTATTTAATTAATTATTTATTAATTGTTTCTGCTAAGTAATGCAAAGGAAATTAGTAATTGTAACTTTAATTTTTTCAAAATTTATTTTCTATCATCAAATGCTGTAAACTTGAAATATCCAAATTTTAAATTTAATGAAACTGCTCAGCTCAACATATAACGGTTAGTATTTTTGAACCTTTCTTCCCCTTCACAGTGTGAATGAAGTTTTAAAAATTAAATAAATACGGGTAGTTCACTCATCTGTAACACATCTAGTCAGCCGGGTTACTGAATCTACCAAGCGATAAATTTTACCCTCTTTACCTCTAAGTTCTTCTAAATTACTGACCGAATCATATTAAAAAAAAAACGGCAAAGGGTTGCATAACTTTCCCGCCTTCGCCCTGGACAGGCTTTTATTTTAAATACACAACTGGGTTTTTAAATATTAATGACTGTCCTATTTTACTTGAAATCGATAAATAAATTATGAAAAAAAACGATTTTGGAAATCGATTTTACAAAATAAATTTAGTAGAAAACAGATAAATATTATAAATTAAAAAACACGACTGCCAGAAAAAAACTTTGTTTTTTAATATAGGATAATTACTAATCTAGGATAATTAAAGAGCGTGCGGATGACAATTCTGTATGTAGTATAATTTTTTTCAAATTTAAAAATTATGTAGCCTGTAACACTCGCGGTAACAGAGCTGCTACGGTGGAACAAACATACCTACATACATACACTATAAATATATTACACTTTGTTTTGGGTAAAAAATATTTCACGCCAGTTGCAGTTTTTTCAATGTAATTAACATAAATGAAAATATACAGATCATGTTAATAAACAAACAGCATCTTTTCATAGTAAATGACCCCTTGCATGAGTTGCTCGCGTCACCTCACCACTCCATTCTCACACGCAGTCCGCACAGGAAACACATTATTATTATTATTAAAGAGAATTTTTATTTAGATTTCGTAAGAAAACTAGCTATTGTAATGGGTACCATGATTCGACTTCCGCAAAATTTCGACTTATCTTCGCGTTTTACATCCCCAAACCCCAAAACCACCGTCAGCTGAAAAGTTTATATATATATATATATATATATATATATATATATATATGTATATACATATATTAAACTTTCTTGTGGACACGATAACTGCCCTCCAATCACTCTCAAATTGTTTCTTGAAAATAACTCGTCCCAAAATTTTGGTCGAATTCGTTAACGGCCAAAATTGGATCTTGGGAGTGGAAATAAGGAGGCTTTTTCGAAAAAAACAAAATATCGCTATAACATTCATATTTAGTAAAATATCGAATTCGTTTAAGGTTCCTACTATTCTTTGGATAAGGGCCTAAAACTTATCTAAGTATTCTTTTTGATATCACCAACCATTGGCTCAGGGGGTAGAAAAAATGAGATAACGAAAACAAAAAAATTCATACCTCCCTTAATAGGTACAGTATTGAATCGGTTTAAAATGGTCATTAGTCCTCTAAACATTACCTAAAACTTTTGTCTGTAATAATTTTTGATATGACCAACCCTTACGGCAAGGGCAAGGGATGACCAAACTTTTGCTGGAATCGTAAGAAGATGGGGCTTGTCGTATACTAAACTTGTGAACTTTTTCACTTGCAACCACTGTCGTATTGAGTAAATTTGAAGTTTTTCTTAACGTTAATGCGGAAATCTTTTTTAACCCCTACTTAGCACCGGTGAAATCTACCTCCGCCTTCCAGCGTGCCGAAAGGGATATTTTTAAATCTATTTAATATTATTTTATTTTATTTAACGTTAATTTAATTCTATTATTTTTCTAATATTATTCATTAGATTAACTCAAATCAATCAGGTCAAGCCCAGCTCACACAGTGATAGGGGCTTACAGTTTAAAATTCATCAATTTAATTCATTAATGTTTGTGCTTCAACCGGAAAATCTCCACTATGACATTCTCGAAAATGTAAGGTTTCCAACGCGGGATGATACATCTAAATTGGTTTAGCCGTTGAACTGCTGCGGTGGAACAAACATACATAAACCCCAAACACATTACGCTCCTTTTTGGGCAGTCGTGTAAAAAATTTTAGAAATCAGTTTCTACTAAGTTTTATAAGAGGTTATGGCAATATTTCAGTAGGTGGTACCAAATGTAAGGAATGTTAACTCATGTAAAAATTAATAACACATTGTGTTCTCTTATAACGAAACATTTTAATCCAATCTCACGCTTTATTATAAAATCAGTTTCAATGATACCACCTTACCTTACTTTACCTTAACCTTCAGTGATACTACCTTACCCCCTCGTTTAATGAGTGCAGAATGGAAATTATACAGTCTGGCAGTTTTATAACTGTTATCACGCATAATCTTTGTCATGTTTTCACTTTAAAAATTTAACTATACCGCAGCTGTTTAGCACCAATTAGATTCAATAAATAAAGTGTCATTTTTTCACTATAAAAAACTAAATTTATTTAATAAAGCATTATTCAATAAAATTAATTTTTACGGAGCTATAAATTGAAACACCTAAACAATTTAAATAGCCGCCATTTAAGGATTTTCAAACTTATTAATTTTGATAAGACATGGTTTGGTACATGTACATCAGACTTCATCACAATATCTCAATTCGTTCTTAGGATATAAATTTTTATTGAAAAAGTACAAAATGGCGAACAGACAGAAAAAGACCAAGATAGGGCATTTGTCCACATGTGGATTTTTATTTATTTTGATGGGAATATTTATTTTAAATAAAGGGACTGAATCCCTTAAGTTTGGCCAACTCCTCCCGGGACACTCTGTTTAGCTACGGGGGATATCCCCTTGTCTGTTGGTCGGAAATCAGTCAAAACTGATCTATATATATATATATATATAGAGAGAGAGAGAGGGGGGGGAGAGAGAGCCCAGCTTCAACTTTTTCCATCAACGGGTTTTGAAAATTCAATGACGTGAAAACTGTTTAGAAATAATATTGAATATCCTCCAGTCACTAATTCCGATTCCAATTGTTTTAAAATTTTGGAATTTTAAATAAATTAATAAGCACTTTCATCGTTCTTAAGTTCAGTTTTCTACGACTACTATACAGAATATCAAAAATTCGAGATAGCAAAAACTACTACTTATCCTTTTTTTAATTTTTCCGAAAATGTATTGCTATTAATGCACTATATATAAATACTTTTTGAATCATTTTTGAACAATTTATGTTAAGCCAGTCTGGAAATATTAATCAAAATATAAGCCAACACGCGTATACATATACATTTCGGAAATCTCTGTGTTTTTTTTTCACCCTTGTACGAAGTAAAGAAAGTATTGTGATCGCGAAAAATTTCGGTTTTCAGATTTAAACGGAATATACATTTTGACCATCCTTGAATCAATTTTGACTATTTTCAGCGTGATGTCTATACGTAAGTATGTATCTCGCATAACTCAAAAACGATTAGCCGTAGAATGTTGAAATTTTGAATTTAGGACTGTTGTAGCATCTAGTTGTGCACCTCCTCTTTTGATTTCAATCAACTGGACCGAATGTGTCTAAAAAAGTCCAAAACCCCCAAAAAATTGGATTTTGGACTTTTTCTTAACTACAGTAATCAGCCCTCATTGAGAGCTTTTCAGCGATATATCATAAGTAGTATCTATTTTCTTTGGTTCCATAGTTATAGCCGAATAAAATTTTAATTAATGAAATCTTATATAGCGGAAAGGCACATCGGCTCGAATACAATACGACTTCATTTCATTTTTTTTTTACTTTTTTTTTAATTTAGATATACTGATTTATTAATAATTATTAACCTCTGATTGCAAAAAAAAATTAAAATAAATAATAATTCAATAATAACAATAAAAAAAAAACATGAAAAAAATCAGAAGCTATTAGTGAAATAAAATTTTATGTACGTTTAAAATGTGTATATGTAATTTAATAGGCGTACAAGGAAGTCATGTGTTGTCCATATTAGATTTTTTGTACTCAGAACGGAACAGAAAGCAAAAAATCACAGAGAAATACATCGCAGAACCTGGACAACAGTCCCTTGTTACTGGGTATTTCTTATTATCGGGCGGATATTTGTTTTTTTAATGTCGGTTATATATTTATTTCGTTTATTAATGAGATCGTGGATTATTTTCTGATCCTTAAAGATCAA
Organism: Lycorma delicatula; assembly: GCF_047948215.1. Lineage (NCBI taxonomy): Eukaryota > Metazoa > Arthropoda > Insecta > Hemiptera > Fulgoridae > Lycorma > Lycorma delicatula. Next base: position 142,126,281 of record NC_134461.1, on the reverse strand, counting down.
TTTAAAATATCATTACTTGGACTATCCTTGGGAGACTAGAAATGTATTTGCGTCTTTCTCCCGGCGCAGTTCCCTTCAGTCCGTCCACGAAGGACTGTCGGTGCTAGTGCCTTTCAGTCTAACAGGAATGCGTCGGATGGGCCCTACTTATTGGAAGATGCAATATACTCTGTTTGCTGGAGCGAGTCCCATTGCACGTGCTAACGATGTGCCAAAATTGTTAGGTGGAGGAAAGAAAGATGGTTGGTGAATTTAGGCTTTGTAGACCGCTTCACCTCCCACCTTCTTTGCCTTAAACGGCTGGACCGAGTTCAATATCGTGGGAAGTAGTTGCTTCTTCTTTCTTATTTCTCCTTCTTTGGCCTGTACTTCTATGGCGTTTTTGTACGCAGAGAATCGGGAAACATTTTCGAAAAAGTAATGACGTCGAAATTTTGAACGGATCTATACTATAGCTGCTACGTAACAGCTACAACCGGAAAAGTAAAGATGCCGATTGCTGTTTAGCGAATAAGAGAACTTTTTTTCTTACTCCCTTACACCGGACCTGCAATTAAGCATAAAACAGCGTAGGGGGTGTCCTTTCTACTCTAACAGCCCTTCCCACCTAGAGGCATGGCAGGTCGGGCTGCCGGTCGGATCTTTATTTTATATTATATTAGTAAGCCATTAACATTAGCAACCCATTAGAGTACCCCACATCCTATGCAGTTTTTCAGCAGTGTTCCTATATGAGACTATCAAGCTTCTAGTTGTCATTATACAAAAACTACCGCAAGGAGTTCCCGATTCCTCATCAAGAACGGTCCACCTCGGCGAACCGTCCTCTACAGATCGAGGCTGCTCTCCCTAACTAAACACACGCACGGTTACACACGATCGAAGTCCCAACCGTCACGGGATTTTGTCTTCAATATTCTAGTAGCTTGCTTCTCCACATTTCCCCAGGCCCGCCTCCTGGAAAGCACATAACCCACAGTCCTCTCTGGAGTAAGCCAGGTCATACCCAGCTCCTGTCGAAAACCATGCCACCTACAACAGTGGTATATGGTGTGTTCCCGTGTGTCCTGTGATTCACAGTATCTACAAACAGAGGTAGCGCGTTTACCAAACCGGCACAGGTACTCCTCAAACTCACCATGCCCGGTTAGCATCTGGGAGAGTTAGAATCCCACCTCCCCAAAGCGCCACTGAACCCAAAGATCAATGAATAAGAGAACTTAGAAACATATTACTTCACAATAAGTAAGTAAATAAATTACTCTTTTACGTGGAAAACCAAATTGACTATAGTTTTCTGTAAAATCAATAAGTTATTCTGCTTTAACACCAGTACCAAAAGTTATTGTTAAATTGTCAAAGTCAGTTTGTTAATAATTTAACTACAATAAACAAAATTTTATTACAATATATTATAGTTATAGTTTAAATTTGCATTCACTAATTTATTTCCAACTAAAAATATTTCCAACTTAAACTTAAAAAAACTTCAAATTTACTCAATACGACAATTGTTACATGCTGAACAAGTTTCACATGTTTGGCGTATGGCAATATCTCATCTTCTTACAATTCCAGCAACATTTTGATCATCCCTTGGCGTAAGGGTTGGTCATATCAAAAATTATTACAGACAAAGGTTTTAGGTAATGTTTAGAGGACTAACAGCAAATTTAAACTGATTCGATACTGTGCCTATTAAAGGAGGTAACCTTTTTCTTCAAAACCCCATTTTTTCCACCCCCTGGGCCAATGGTTGATGATATCAAAAAATTTAGTTAGATACGTTTTAGGCCCTTATCCAAAGAATAGTAGGAATTTTAAACGAATTCGACGTTTTATTTAATAAGAAAGTTATAGAGATATTTTTTTCTAAAAACCACCATTTCCACCTCCATTGTTCGATTTTTCTCATTAATGAACTCCACCGAGATTTTGGGTCGTTATATTTGTTATATATCAATTTGAAAGTGATTGCACAAAATTACGGCAGTTATTGTGTCCACAAGAAAGTGAAATATATATATATATATATATATATATATGCATATATAAACGTTTGAACTGAGTGTGGTTTTGGGGGTCTGGGGGATGTGAAACGCGAAGATATGTCTAAATTTTCCGGAATTCGAATCATGGTACCCATTACAATAGATAGCTTTCTTATGAAATCTACCTAAAAGATCAAACAGTAATAAATCATAATTATTTGAGTTCAAGATAGTAAATGGTCTACAAAAATTAAAATACTGATTAATTACAATTACTTCAGTAAAATTAGAAAATATTTATTGATTTTTATGATTTATACATTAAGGTAAATGTTCTTGCATTAAAATCTCTCTTAATATAAATAAATATTATGAAACATAACAGAAATATTTAAAACGATTTTTTAATATATATTTTACCGTGAAAGACCGAAATTAGGGAATATCGACACGTACCAAACACGTCGGTGAAAGACCAAAATATTTGCTTATACCTTTGCCGGTTTATGTCACAAACGCAGATAAGCTGTGGTGGGGATCAAAACGATAACCAGAAATTAAAAAAATCACCCAATACCAATCTCGAAAGTAAATAGATTTAAGCCAAACATACTCTACGCTCCTTTCGATCGCTAATATCGTCTAATTAATGTTAAATATACAAATAAAATATGTTATTCTCCAACATTTTAAGCGATTATTCAAATTCACCGCATTCATCATGCACTGATGGTGAAAGTTGAATAAAAATATTGCTAAACATTTTTAAATTTGTATCGTTATCGTTTATCCATGCAGTTAACATATTCTGTATATCCTGTTTGGCCCATCCAATTTATAAAATGCTGAAAATTTGATTAAGTGTTTTTATAAATACGGTAAATTTGTTAGAGAATAACAAGTATAATTTGTGTATTTAACTTTAATTAGACGAAGTTAGTGAGCGAAGCGAGCTTTTGGCTAAGATTAAAACTTTTTTTTTGACTTAAATTTAAACTTCCTTTTTTTACAAAGGTTTCTCGTAATCTATTTACGTTTGAGAATAGTATTGGTGATTTTTTTTTTTAATTTCTAATTATCGTTTCGAACCCCACCAGAACGTATCTGAGTTTATGGACATATACCGGCGAAGGTCCGAATAAGCAAATATTTCGGTCTTTCACCAACGTATTTCATATGTGTCGACATTCACCCGAAAATATCGAAATTTGTCAAATATCGGTCTAACATACATACAGCGATTATAGAATTTTACGACATAGATCTGTGATTTTGTTAAGTACTAAAACTGTAGTAGTTGTAGATGATCTGACACGAAACAAGGTCAAAATAACATAACCATTTTTGGGAGAAATGAATAAATTTTTTTCCAGTCGCCTTATCCACTGCGCTGAATATATTTTTGCAAATCAGCATTTCAAGTCCACTTAGATTCAGACTATTTTCAATCCTATAAATTGCACCTTCACTCCATTTATCACAGAGATTGACTGTATAATGAACGTCATTAATTTCACAAACGGTAATTGCGATTAGTTCCGCTTTTATCATAGACATTTTGCTGATTTGTAATTTTTAAAAAAATACTGTAAATGTATTAAGTACCACTATTGGGTTAAATGTTGCATTATACATTGTCTCCACCTCAGAAGAATACCGAAAAAAGTATATCCATCAGATTACCACAAACCATTGCAATATGAATGCCTAGTAACACTATCCCACTTACAATCGAAATCAATAAAATTTAACCTAACAGATATGATCGCACTCCAAGATAGTATTTTTACAAGAATAATTTTTAAAAAAGTAATGTTTTTATTTTAAAGTATTTATCTTAAAACCTAATAATACTTTTTGACTGAAATTTTAATTCTTAGCCCATGTTCTAATGGGTTTAATAAACACATTATTTCCTTTTAAGTACAACTCAAAACTTTTGAATTTATTCTGCGTAATTTTTATGAAAAAAAAAGAATAGTATGTTTAACTATGTACTTTTTATTGAAACTTTGATAAATACTTGAAAAAAGCTTCATGACTTTTTTATTTACGAACAAAACGAGGTATGCGAGTAGAATTTTACGTGTTAACAGGACTGACGTGCTAGAAAACTTAAATCGATTTGTGTCTCATGAGGAATCCCAATACTACGTGAGTACCACCGAAATGAGTTCTCAACATCTAAACCAAACTTCAAACCTAGTATTTCCCGTTTTTTATTTTTCAAAACGTAACCTTCATTAATTTACTTACATCTCTCTCACAAAATGAAAATAACGTTTAATATTATCACCCCCCCCCCCTCTCTACCATTGATAACTGTTAAATTTCGTATTATTTTAAAGTGAAAAATATTGTATTGAGTAAAAGTCAAATTGTAAATGTAAAAATAATTCTTTGTTTAAAATAAATAATTTTTTTTAAAAATTGGTGTATAAATCTTAACTGTAACGAAGCGGAAACGTTTTGACAAATTTTATATATATTTCAACTATTTTTTGAGCTGTGAAAAACGAAATAAGATTTTTGACCGAAGAAGTAGAATAGTAGAAGAAGTATTTTAATATTAGGTACTTTTCTTATGAAATCTACCTATTATAATGGGTACCATGATTCGACTTTCGGATAATTTCGACATATATTTGCGTTTCACCCCCCCCCCCCAGACACCAAAACCACCATCAGTTCAAAAGTTTATACTCGTATACATTTATATATATATATATATATATATATATATGCATTCGTATTTCACTTTCATGCGGACCGAGAAATGCCGTAATTTTACGCCAATAAGTTTCAAATTGATACATAAAATATACCGACCCAAAATCTTGGTCGAGTTCGTTAATGGGCAAAATCGAACAACGGGGGTAGAAGTAGGAAGAAACTTTTTCGAAAAAACAAAATATCGCTATAGCATTCTTATTAAGTAAAATATCAAACTCGTTTAAAGTTCCTACTATTCTTTGGATAAGGACCTAAAACTTATCTAAGTAATCTTTTTGATATCACCAACCATTGGCTCAAGGGGTAGAAAAAATGAGATAACGAAAACAAAAAAATTCATACCTCCCTTAATAGGTACAGTATTGAATCGGTTTAAAATGGTTATTAGACCTCTAAATATTACCTAAAACTTTTGTCTGAAATAATCTTTGATATGACCAACCCTTAAGGCAAGGGATGACCAAACCTTTGCTGGAATCGTAAGAAGATGGGGCTTGTTGTATACTAAACGTGTGAAATTTTTTCACATGCAACCATTGTCGTGTTGAGTAAATTTGAAGTTTTTCTTAACTTTAAGGTGGAAATCTTTTTTATCCACTACTTAGCACAGGTGAAATCTACCTCCGCTTTCTAACGCGTCAAAATGAATTTTTTTTTTAATCGAATTCAATAAAAAATTGTTTTATAATTCATTGGTCAGCTGTATGTTCTGATATTTGAAAAAATTCGATCGAATATATTTTAGCTATAAATCTCAAAATATTCTGGTTATAGTGTCTAAATTTTGCGTTAAAAGAAAGGAGTTTTATATATATATATATATTTTATCTTAATTGTTAGTATCATATAACAATTGTGATCGTATTACAGTACGGACGTAGTTACTTTGACATAAGACTTTAAATTTTACAAAATGAAGATCAATTGTTATGTATATAATTTAAATATGTGAATTTCATATTATTATATATTTCAGTCGTAAATTATAATCTCTTCTGAATATGACGAAATAGCCGAAAGCGCTTCAGGGAAACGAATAATATATTGCTAAGCAGTTTATATTAAACATAATAATTGTATTTTACCAACGGTGCCATGTTAGAAAAACTTAATTTAATTTTTATTACAGATTTTAGTTTTTTATTTTATGAAATTTAAACAAAAAAAAATTATTAAATTCCTAAAAGTTATCGTTAAATAAATTTATCAATAAAGAAAACAATTTGATTTCAAAACAATTCTTTTTAAATGTAAAAGTATTTTTTGTTTCATTTATCAAGTTTTTTAATCATTCTAGTCGTAGGTCTAATCTGTGTTTAGCACTTGATCGCTATTTGACATTGTAAAGAGAATATTAGATCAAAGAGTTTAATTAAATCAGCTCTTGAGCATCTTCTATCGGCTGTTTACAAGTGATAACAGTTTCCTTTACGACGGATAGTCGTCTACTATTCATATAAAACTTTCCTATACTGTTTTTTGATATATGTTTTGATATATGTTTTGATACTGTTTTGATATATGTTTAAGTAATCTCTTTTCTTTGTCAATTCCTACAACAGCAAAGACAATATTAAATTTTTTCAGTTAAAATTGTTAAATATTTTAAACAAGGATTTAGTTTTATATTTTCAATTTTAATTAATTTCGATTTTAATATATATTGTAATGCTCAATATGATTCAAAGATAAAATTACGCGCAATATATACCTTATATTGTTTTGTTTTGTTTTTAAAGTTTCTGAAAAAGTCAATATTTGATCGAAGAAACATGTTTAGTTTTTTGTCGATGTATTATAATTAATAGAATTATTTCCGGTTACAACAGAAAATACTTTTATTTTTATATGACCGGTAGATGGACACTTTTATAGGACTTAATACCATTTTTATAGGGTTTTATAGTATTAACGGAACGGTTCATTATTGTGGGTGTCTCAGAGAGAATAAACAAATCTGTAACTAGTGTAGTAAGACTTTATTAAGTTATGTACCGCTCGTTTATGTTAATGGCATCATCGCAATCAGCTACTTACCAGTGAGTGCGATTAATCGCATGCACTGTATTATCAAACCTCCAAAACGTTGTATCAGCAGTGATCTCGGTAGTCTACAGACATACCACATGTCACTTTGAGTCCAGATTTAGAACTGTTCGACATACGAGCGCCATTCTCACCCGTCAGCATGTTTTCGCGATGAACATTTGAATGTAAGTTCATTTAAACCATGAATTAACTCAGACAAAATTTTGAAAAGTCAAAAATTTACAGAGAGCATTTTCAAACTGTCGACATAAAGAGACAAGGATGAAAGGAAAACGTAATTTAATTTTATATATATTTATATGTATTACAGCAAGGCTGATCTGTTTTTACTTCCTTGTACACGGAATTATTGTAGTCGCGAATGCATTCGGTCTACAGATTTCAACGGAAATACCCATTTTGACTATTTCTGAAACCATTTTGACTAGTTTCGGCGTGACATCTGTACGTACGTATCTATCTCGCACAACTCAAAAACGATTAGTCGTAGGGTGTTGACATTTGGGATTTAGGACTGTTGTAACATCTAGTTGTGCATCTCCCCTTTTGATTTCAATCGACTTGCCACAAAAGTCCAAAAAAGCCCTACAACCAAAAAATGTAGATTTTTGACTTTTCTTAAACTGAAATAATAAGACCTCACTGAGAGCTCTTCAACGATATCTCATTAGCGGTATTGGTTCCAGATTTGTAGTCCAATAACATTTTAATTAATGAAATATTTCGATCTTATAAGGGAAAGGCACATTAGTTCGAATCCGACTTCATTTCCTTCTTATTTTTAACTTTTTTTTTTTTAATTTAAATATATCGATTTATTAATAATTATTAAACTCCGATTGCAAAATAATACTCCAATAATAATATAAAAGAAAAAATATGAATAATAAAAAAAAATGTATTAACAAATATATGTAATTTAATAGGCGTACAAGGAAATCTGGTGTCCACCTCAGATTAATTGATAATAACTTCTCGCATTAGAAAACAGATTTATTTGTTTTAATCGCACGTAACATAAAGTATTTTTCTTAGCAGATTGTGATGTATCTGTTGTTATCATTATCAAACATCAATTAATTAGAAGAAGTTTGAATTAAATATTAAACAATCATAAATTATTTACAAGAATCCAACTTCGGGGTACTGCGAGCAACTCCAGTGTCGAAATCTTACAGCGGTTTCATAATAAACTAGTGTATAACAGAGGGAACTTGGTTTGCAAAAAACAGTGAAATACATGAATATTTAGGTTTACTATCTCCTAGAGGAAAGCCAACGTTAAGTACGATGTACGACTTAACAATCACGTGAATCACTTAACCGTGAACTTCCTAGACAACGGCGATCAAGTTAGAAGATTAAAACGGCTACACGTTCTCCAGTTAGTGACTCTATAGTGTCTAAGTATATCAGCTGCGAGTGCTGGGCATTATCTTTCCGATTTTTACTTCCTACGAAGTAAAGGAAGTATTGTGATCGCAAAAAATCTCGGTTTTCAAATTTCAACGGAAATATCCACTTTGACCATCTCTGAATTCATTTCGACTAGTTTCGGTGAGACGTCTGTACTTACGTATGTATCTCGCATAACTCAAAAATGATTAGCCGTAAAATTCTGAAATTTTGGATTTAGGACTGTGTAACATCTAGTTGTGCACCTCTCCTTTTGACTGCAATCGACGGGACCAAAGGTGTAAGAAAAAGTTCAAAATCCATTTTTTTGGATTTTGGACTTTTTCTTAACCGCAGTAATAAGTTCTTCAACGATTGAAAGCTTTCAGCTTGTTATTTATTTTCATCGGTTCCAGAGTTATAGCCAAATATAATTTTAATTAAGGAAATATTTGGATCTTACAAGGGGAAGACATATCGGTTCGAATCAAACTTCATCTCCTTTTTTTAACTTTTTTTTAATTCAAATATATTAATTTATTAATAATTATTAACCTCTGAATTAAAAAAAAAAAATTACAATAAATAATATTCATTAATAACAATAAAACAAAAAACTATTTTTGAAAAAATATCAGAAGTTATTAATGAAATAAATTTTTATGCAATTTTCATTTTAAAAAAAAATGTGTAATGTAATTTAATAGGCGTACAAAGAAGTCATGTAGTGTCCACACCAGATTTTTATTTTCAAATTTATTGCACTATCCATTTGTTCTCATTGTTTCATCGTTTTTCTTGCTGTTTCTGACTTCCTTCATTTTTCTCTTGTTGTGTTATTAAATATTAAATGTTCATAATTACGTAGTGTACGTACTGCTGACCTCAAAAGTTCTTTGTAATACTAGTGTGTAATTTTTGATGATTTTTGCTGGGAACTACTTATCATGCGATTGCGAGTTTGATCCAATTTACTCAAGGTTTATATGAAAGGTAATCGATTGTAAATAAATTTTGAAACTAATAAAAACAAAAAAAAAATCCTTATGTATTCTTTTAAAAATCATAGTATTTATAAAATAAGATTAGAATCTAACGTTAATTGATGTGTAGATGTGCTAAAAAATTTTAACTCTTAATATTAGAAAACGTTAATCAAAAACAAATTTACATACGTGATCTATACGTTATGCAAAAAAAATCAGCTTTAACACATGTTTATAATTTGTGATAATCAAGATTTTTCCACGGTTTTTCTAAATATTCCAGTTCATTTGATCAAAGTTCCTTATTCCAACTGGGACATATCATAGCAATTTTTTATCATTCACAGAACAGTACACGTACCTATTGTTTGTATAATCTATACGAACTAATTTATAATCGTAGTAATATTTTATTTTTCTGATGAAAAATTAAGCACCTAAATCGTAAAATTCTTACAGTAAAAGATATATTAAAATCTGGCAAAATAAGTTTCTTGAATATTTTTCAGATAATATTATGTGAAGAAAAAGAATAAAAATTATTATTATCATCTAGTTCATAAAACTATCTAGTATCGGTTAAAATAAGGTATAATTTATTATTAATCAGTTATGAAATATAATGTTTCCTCGTTTTTCCGTCATTAGAATAGACAAGATGTCGGCATAGAGCTTTTATTACGTAGCTGTTTTTGATCGGTAAAGAGAGATACACCGTGTAAGTCAAGTTTAAATTATTGTACACACCGATAAGTATAGTTTTCGCTTATATCAGTAATGCGACAATAGGATCAATTTCTATCCAATATTACAAGCGCACGCAATAAAGTTCGCGGTGGGGTCATCACGTTATTGTCATCTCCAATTTCAAAAATCGATACTTCTCTTTAAATATTTGTTATACTTATTCGTTCCACGTTATATCTGTTTTTTCTATATTTTTTAAATGATTGTTGTATGGAATAAGACTTCTTTAATAAGTTAAAATTAATATTATCGTTATATACAGAGTGGCCGAGAAGTCACCGTACCTCCTGAAGTTAGAACTAAAAATGTGTAATGAGCTATAAATGAAAAATGCTATATAATAATAAATTACTTTATTTACTCATCGATACAAAGTATTATTATTTTTATGAATCCATACACTTGCCACTAACCGCTCCACAACACTGTAAGTACTCGTGTCAGCCATTTTAGCCAACTTTACCATTTTAGCCATCTTTTACTCGGCGGGTGACGTCGTAAAAAAATTGTTGTCAACCGACCCCAACAAAAATACCGTATGTTCTAAACACATATCCTATTTTTCGTTAACTTTATGGGTACGGTGACGTTTCGGCCATACAGTATAATATAAATACAACTTAGTAGTGAAAAGAGATCTGCAGTAGGTGTTTTTTTGTGTTTTAATTGTTTGTAACTGCGTAAAATAAAAAGTGTTATTTAATATTTAAAAGTGTCATTTAAAGTCGTTCAAGATGCATTTTGCTAAAAAGTAAGCGTTTTAACCTGAATTAGAGAATCATACAGGTAGATTGGTACACAAAAATCAATCGAGATTTGTTATAACGTAATGTTGACTTTATCTGTACAAGTTGAACCGGATTGATAATCTTCATCGCTTAGAAAATTTACAATAAGGATATTATTGAAAAACAAATTTAAAACAAAAATGATAGTTATATGAAAATATATCGCAAAATTATTGACTGTTTACTATTTAACAAACTTCAACCAAAGGATGACCTTCTGAACTAAACCCACATGATTCGTTTTAAATTAGGTTCAAGCCTAAATGTAATTCCACTGGTATTCCCACTGTCCTTCCCTTTTTTCCCTTGTCATTGTTTAATATTTTTTTGCTTTAAAACAGTGATGTATAATCTAATTTTGTTCTGATGTTCAAGGGAAATTTATTTTTTTTTAATTATTAAAAAAACCCATTTTAATAATTAAAAAAAATAATAATAAATATTCCCGATTCCCAAAATCCTTCCAAATTCCTAAAGAAACCTTATCTCAGAGCAATAGCTTTTCTTTACGTAGTTTTTCCTTGTACAATCTTTTTATTTTTAAGATTTAGTTTTCTCGCTTGAATAGCGAAAAATGATTCGAGAAATAGCGAGAAAAATTCTTGAAAATACTATTTTTACTTCCTTATACGAAGTAAAGGAAGTATTGTAATCGCGAAAAATTTCAGATTCCAGATTTCAACGAAAATATCCATTTTGACCATCCCTGATCAAATTTTGACTAATTTCGGCGTGACGTCTTTACGTACGTATGTGTGTATGCATGTACGTATGTTTGTCGCATAACTCAAAAACGATTAGCCGTAGGATCTCGAAATTTTGTATTTAGAATTGTTGCAACATCTAGTTGTGCACCTCCCCTTTTCATTGCAATCGAATGGACCAAAAGTGTCCAAAAAAAACCTATAATCCAAAATGTTTTAATTTTGAACTTTTTCTTAACTGCAGTAATAACTCTTTTCAACGATATATCATAAGCGGTACTAATTATTATTGGTTACAGAGTTATAACCGAATAAAATTTTAATTAATGAAATATTTGGATCTTACAAGGAGAAGGCACATCGGTTCGAATCCGACTTCCATCTCCTTTATTTAACTTTTTTTTTTTTTAATTTAAATATATTGATTTATTAATAATTATTAAAAAAATAATAATAATTCTTCCGATTGTAAAAAAAAAAGTTACCATAAATAATAACAATAAAAAAGAAAAATATGATTAAATATCAGAAGTTATTAATGAAACAAAGTTTTATGTACTATTCATTTTTTAAAAAAATGTGTAAATATAATTTAACAGGCGTAAAATGAAGTCATGTGGTCCACATCTGAGATTTTTTTTTGTAATTTTATTTTTCAGGAAAATTAACTTAACTTTTTTCTTCATTTCTTTTTAATTATTTTTTGACAGTTAATTTTCAGTGGTAAAAATAATAGAGTAATAACAACTAGTCTATATGAAATATTAAAGATTAATCAAAACCCGATTTGTGATTTTTTTTTTTTTAATTTCACCTTTAGTAAAAAAATAAGAAACAACTATATATTTTATTACCGTAAAAAATTACTACTTTTATATTATTAATAAAATAGCAATGAAATCATATTTTATTAATATTAAATGTACGATTATTTGTTTATATTCTATAATAAAATTTCACTAAAAAAAATTAAAGAATAAATTAAATTAATAATTTTAACTGGAATAATTTAATTTATTTTATTTATTTAATTTTATAATTAATATTTTTTTAAAGAAATTATAAAATTTTACTATAATAAAATTTTTATAATTTTTGACTTCACGATAATGGCTAATAAAGAATACGTGTGATAATTGTTTGGGTAGGTAATATGTAAATTATTTATTTTCTATTTTAAAAGACGTTGATTTTCTTTATAATCGTGTAAGTATTATAAGACAGATTTTTTATTACCTATGTTACATTTTTTATTCCCTAAAGATCCATAAATAACATCGGTTTAAATTTTTGTTTTCACTGTTTTAACTTTAGTACGTTAATAATTAAAATAGGTTGTGCGTGTATGTCACAGTAGAAGCCTTTTTTATAGCTTAAAAACAAGCTAACACCACCGTCTCTGATGAATAGATCTGTCTCGTACATTATTTTATACTTCATAGAAAAGTTTTATAAGTGTACAACATGCTTATTAAACTTAAAGTCTAATTTCGGTTAGTTATACGCTGTTTAAAATATATTACTTTTCTTCTTGATATATATTATACAAAGCATGCAAATTCTAAAAGAAAATTACAATGAGGTAGCCAAATTTTTTATTATAAATTTATATTTTCTTCTTTTTTTTTATTAACTTTTTTTAAATAGATTATCCGACAAAGCAAGGTACATATAATTTTTATTATTTTTTATAAATAAAAAAAATTTTTAATTATATTATATATTATTAGAAATTACCAGAGAAACCGTATTTTTACAATATTAACTATTCGAGAAAGAAAAATTAATTGTATTTTTTTCTTAACCTATTATTAAACCATTCATTTAAATAAATAAATAAATATTTAAATTGGAACATTATATTTCAAGAAAGATATTTGTGTAAACTACGGATCGTAAAACGGAATTAACCCAGTATTTGCCTTAGTATTTCTAGAAAAATGTTGTAAAATCTTGAATAGAACCACCATCAGAAAATAAACATATGAAATTACTTTAAAGTAAATATGAGAAGATAATAAATTATACAAAACATAACAAGGTACTAGAATACGAGGTGCGACAATAAAGTAACGAGACTGATGTGAAAAAAAGATGTTGCTTACCGTTTTAGTCATGTTTAGTGTTGTCTCAAAAGTAGTGGTGTTCAAAGTAGTTCCCCTCTGATTCCACACACTTATTCCAGCGCTTCTGCCATTGACGGTAACATTTCTGGAACTCATCTTCTGTAATATCCTCCAAGACCCTCGTCACAGCTTTTTGGACATCTTGTGTTGTTTGAAAATGGTGTCCCTTGACCGCCATTTTGACTCTTGGAAATAGAAAAAAGTCGCACGGAACGATATCTGGTGAATAAGGTGGCTGTGGTAGTACTGAAATTTCTTTTGAGGTTAAAAATTGCTGTACTGACAGAGCAGTATGGGATGGCGCATTATCGTGATGCAAAATCCAATTATCAACAATGTTGGCACGGATACGAAGAACTCTCTCTTTACGAAGTCTTTCTAAAATTTTTTTGTAGAAATATCGGTTAACTGTTTGTCCAGGAGGCACCCACACTTTATGAACAATTCCCTTGGAATCGAAGAAGCACACAAGCGTGCGTTTCACTTTTGACTTTGACATGCGAGCTTTTTTTGGTCTGGGTGATCCCTTTGAGCACCATTGCGAACTTTGGCGTTTTGTCTCTGGATCGAATTGAAAAAACTAACCTTCATCACCGGTGATAACACGGCTCAACAAATCTGGATCGATTTCCGTTTGCTCTAACAGATCGGCTGACACATTTTTCCGTGTTTTTCTCTGTTGTTGCGTGAGATTTTTGGGGACCATTTTTGCACAAATCTTTCTCGTACCAAGATCCTCAGTTAATATTAGACGAACCGTTTCTCGATTGATGTTGAGTTCTTCTGCAATCATTTTCACGGTTAATCTTCGATCAGATCGTACGATTTCACGCACCCTGGTCAAGTTGACATCTGTCCGTGAGGTTGATGTCGTCCACTGCGGTCTTCATCTTCAACATTCGTTCTGCCTTCACTAAAAATTTTATGTCACCGAAAAACTTGAGCTCTTGACATAACCTCCTCTACAAAAGCCTTCTGAAGCTTACCGTAAGTTGTCGTCGCGTTTTCACCCGATTTAACGCAAAAAGAAATGGCATACCGTTGCGCAATATTTTGCGGTTTTATTTCTGTGACGAGAGACACAAACACGTGTTCACTTATTACAGCACAACTCACGACTGAGCAGTTGCATCAATGTGCCGCTTGGACTAGAAGTAGCGTGCGTATAGAACAAGGTATAAGATGGTGTGCCTACGGAAGCTGCAGGGTTGCCACATCTTGCAAAGAAAAATCAGTCTCATTACTTTATTGTCGCACCTCGTATATATATATATATATATATATATATATATATGTGTATATTCTTTTTTATTGGATGTAGGGGTAACGATTGGCACTAGATATTGAATGTTGGAGAGCTGCATCAAACCAGTCAAATGACTGAAGAAAAAAAAAGTACATTTTTTATTTTTTTTAAATTTATAGTCGCATCAGCAATTAGTCATAACCGAATTACAGTATAATGTAATTGTACCGACGTATGTATAGTCTTGAACAAACTGAGGCCGACCATTCTTAAGACGAGTGGTTAATTGAAACCCAACCATCAAAGAATACCTGTATCTTTGATCTAGTATTCAAATTAGAATAAATGCTACTACCTTTATTGGGATTTGAACCTGAGAACTCTCGAATTTTAAATCAGCTGATTTATGACGACAAGTTGAAGTACTTTACTTATAATACTTTCATGAAATAATTATTATCTACTAAACTATACCATACTATACAACTTCAAAACATTTCTTTCTTTTTAGATTAAGCTTGTAAATTCATTTTAAAATATGAATTAGAATAAAGAGTAGAGGTGTTGAACAAATTTAAGGGATAGATATAACATATTAAAATAAATAAAAAAAGTTAATGTAGATAAACGCTATCTCGCTTTATTTCCCATCTGTCAGCCATTTTGTGTGTTTTTTTTCAATAAAAATGTTAATTAAGATGTTTTATTTTAAATAAATGTTTTTATTTTAATGTATTTTATTTAAATGTTTTATTTTCAATAAAATGAAATTAACAAAGGATTAAGATAGTTAAATAAAATTTTAATGTTTTAATTTATATCCCATTGAAGTGATAAAAGTATTAAAAGTCTGCTATTAAAACACTAAAATTAAATAAAACTTCAATATAATGGCAAGTAAAGGATGCAGTGTGATAAATTATTGATTGTAATTTTCAAATCAAGATATTCCAAAATATATGATGAAGTACTAATCAAAAAACTAATATATATATATATATATATACGGAACGGAACACAAGAATGGTGGGGAGTTTCAATATTTCTCCCTACAGATCGCAGAGCCTGGACAATGTCCCCCTTGCTGCTGTATCTTTCTACCATCGGGCGGGTTTCATGGGTTATTTAGTGACGGTTATAAATTTTAACTTTTATTTATGGACGGATTTGGTAATTTGAGTTCGTATCCGTATGGACCAGCGTGAAATTTATTTACTGGGTCTGACCGTGGGAGACTAAGCTTTTGAGCCTAGTACTCCCGGCGTGATTCCCCTTCAATCCATTCGTTGAAGTCCCTTCGGTGCTAGCACCTTATGGGCTAGCAGGAATACGCCTACCGGAACCCTAGTTATTTGGAGGGAGCAATGTGCCCCCTTCTCCGGAGGGAGTCGCATATGCTGACTGAATATATATATATATATATATATATATATATATATATATACGTATTATATATAGATATAGATCAATCTACATATTAGATAAAGAGTGGAAGTGTTGGACAAATTTAAGGGATAGATACAGAATATTAAAATAAACAAAACAAAATTTAATGTAGATAAACGCGTCACGTTAGATGATGTTATATGGTCTTTTGTAGGGCAGGAAATATGAGTTTCTGCACAAGATATGTTGCATCATTAAAAAGTCATCAAAAATCGAGATATCTCGTATCTTCTACAGATCTATATCTCATATACGAGGTGTGTGAGAAAAGTATGAAACTGACTTTTTACTTACCAAAGTTTTTATTTTTTTCAAACAACATCCCCTTCAACATAGTTCCCTTGGATAGCTATACACCAGCGGAGTCTTGGTTCCCAATCCTTGTAGCAGCGCTGGAAGGCTTCAAGTGGCTTTTAACTGTCAGTCACAATCTTTTAAATGTTCTCCAGAGTTCCATAAGGACATCCTTTTAAGAAAAATTTCAATTTCGGGAAAAGAAAAATGTCATGAGTACTCAAATCAGGTGAATAGGGGGGGGGGGTTGAGTTCCTAGGAATGCGTTTTGAGGTGAAAAATTCCCTGATGGAAATGGCCGTGGGTCACGGGGCATTCTCATGATGAAGCATCCACTTGTCTGCAATGTCTGATCACTCTTTTCAAGGACACCTTTGTCACTTGGTTGACATTTTGTCCTAAAGGAACAAATTCTTTATGCACGATACCCCTACTGTCAAAAAAGCAAATCAGCATGGTTTTGATCTTTGATCTGCTCATTCGACATTTTTTCGGTGGAGGAGATGACGGAGTGTGCCACTCTTTGGTTTGCCGCTTTGTTTCAGGATCGTACTCAAATATCCAGGATTCATCACCTTTGATCACACGATTGAAGAATTCTTGGTCATTGTCAACCCTTTCAAGAAGATCAACGCAGACGTTTCTTCGATTGTCCTTCTGTTCCGTTGTGATATTTTTCGGCGCCGATTTCGCATGTACAAATCGTCTGTCAAAATTTGATGTACGGCGAAATTTAACTGAACAATCATCACCCTTATTGTTAAACGACGGTCTGATCTCAAAAGAACCCTCACACGCTCAACGTTTTCGTCAGATTTTGAAGTTGAAGTTCTCCCTGAGCGAGGTTGGTCTTCAACGTGTTCTCGGCCTTTCAAAAATGATTTGTGCCAGCGGAAAACTTGTACTCTTGATAAGCAATGTTCCCCATAGACCTGTTTCTACTTTTCATAGGTCACACTCGCGGATTCCCCAAGTTTAACACAAAACTTGATTGCACAACGTTGCTCTAAATTCCGATGCTCCATTTTCGTAACACACAACAAAAACACAACTTCACTGATGGCACTGTCAAAAATAATTTGTTGGCTGAACGGAGTTGAAATTCGTACTGAGAATGTGGAAAGGATGAACAAACCGGTCTATCACAGACCGATAAACACAGCATTGCCAGATCGCTCGCAGTTTTACCTATCTCATTACTTTTCTCACACACCTCGTATAATATATCTTCTACATATATATATATATATATGTTACATATATATATATATATATATATATATGTTACATATATCTTCTACATATATATATATATATATATATGTTACATATGGAAGAGAAAATTATGTCATCATTGTATTTTTTTTAACCAACATCAAAAAAGGAGGTAGACTAATCCTCCCGTATATTTTTTTTTATGTTTATTCACGCATAGCTTTTTCTTATTAATCCCATTGGAATAAATCTTGTTGCAAATCGAAGCAACTACTTGTCTCGGTAGTACCATGATGTTGAAAAAATTTTTTAGACACAAAAAATCGGTCTGAAAATTGACAAAACCTTTTCACCATCCGGTGGGTAGGTGCGGACACCATCTAACGTCACGTTAGATGACGTTAGTTGGTCTTTTGTAGGGCAGGTAATGTGAGTTTCTGCACAAGATAAATAGCACAAAGTCATAAAAAATCAAATTATCTCGTCTTAAACCTTTCAGATCTATTATTCATTACGTATAATATACAAAATCGGTTGAGACAATGGGAATCTTATAATTGTATTTAAGTGCATTACATTATATGTTCTTGATATCGGTTCCATTCTTTTGTTTTACATAATTATTTTGAATACGGATTTTACTTGACCTTTTATCAGATTTTCGTTGCTATCATACATTATATTCAGGTTTTAAGTCGTAGGTAACACTACTTTACCGCAATACTATATTTCTAATTCATGCATTCTTATTTATTAATAAATACCTATCAAAGATTAAAGCAAGAATAAAAATTACCATTTTTCCTTCCTTGTACAAAGAAAACGAAGTATTGTGATCGAGAAAAATTTTTGGTTTCCAGATTTCAACGGAAATATCCATTTTGATCATCCCTAAATCCATTTTGACTAGTTTCAGCGTGACGTCTGTACGTACGTATGTATCTCGTATAACGCAAAAATGATTAACCGTAGGATGTTAAAATTTTGGATTTATGACTGTTGTAACATATATTGTGCACCTCCCATTTTGATTACAATCGACTGAACCAAAGGTGTATAAAAAATTCCAAAATCAAAAAGATTGGATTTTGGACTTTTTCTTAACTGCAGTAATAATAACCCCTCATTGAGAGCTTTTCAACGATATATCATAATTTGTACTTATTTTCATTATTTCATTGTACTTATTTTCATTGTTTCCAGAGTTACAGCCAAATAAAATTTTAATTAATGAAATATTTGGATCTTACAAGGGGAAGGTACATCGGTTCAAATCTGATTTCATTTCCTTCTTTTTTTAACTTTTTTTTAATTTAAATTTATTGAATTATTAATAATTAACCTTCGATTGTAAAAAAAAATAAAATAAATAATTATTCAATAATAACAATAAAAAAAAATATCAGAAGTTAATAATGAAATAAAATTTTATGTACTTTTCATTTAATAAAAAGTGTATATGTAATTTAATAGGCGTATAAGGAGGTCATGTGGTGTCCACATTAGATTTTTTTTATATTAAAATCTGGCATATTTATTTTCCTTTCAAAAAATTTAATTTTTTTCTCTTCCTTTTTAGCAGCTAAAATTAAAACAATATATCAGATTAAAGAAAAATCTTTTATTAAAGGGATGTCAAACGAATTGTTTATTATTTAGCTAGTTCTAAATTTTGATTTTAATTAATCTGTCAAACGTATCAAGTATTTAATAAAAAATATATCACGTATCGAGCTATTTTATTTAATTTTTTTTAGATTAATTTTATAAAATTAACTTAATTTTCTACGAAAAAATAATATTTCTTTCTTTTATACTCATAAATCGAAGATTACTGGATCTAACTTTTTTCTTTCTTATTATTAATTCCTTATAATTCCTTTCTAAAATATACAATCTTATTTACATATTTTTGCTTTTGCTTTCAAAATTCCTTCCAGCAAGTTAATGACTATTTACGAATGCAATTTAAATGAACAGTAAGTATCCAATTGTGCTGTTTTGGGGATAAATTTCCTTCAATATTAACTACGTACTCTGAAAGTATCTTCCAATTCCTTACTTTATTTTCTTCAGGATTTTGAACAACTTCGCTAACACTGTAACTCAGATCATATTTTTGAGTAATGAAATTTTTATAAATATTTTTTTTTTCTTTTTTCCTGGAACTAATTTTTCGTTTTTAATCTTAATAGTCAATCGGCTCCATCTGCTGTTATAATGTGTCAGTTTCTATTCATTCTCTTCTTCTTATTCTGACGTCAATAGATTATCGTCGTACATAAAATGTTGTAAAAGTACAGAAATGCTATCCGATTCTCGATTAAATCACAGTTTATATAGCTACGGAATTGGATGCTATGAGCACAAACGTTGTTCTATAAAATCCGTCTATCCCCCTCTTGAATTTCATCCGTTGATCTTTACTTTCACAACATTATCTCGGGATGCCATTGGTTGTGACGTCACAATGATATCTGAAGGGGGTGGGATGAAAGACTTTTGATAGAATGACAGCTGTGCTTAAACCTTCTACCCGATCCGTAGACTGTAACGTAGTAAAAGAGATAGAAAGCTGTACTTTTACAATATTGTCACTGTGTGTTTCCCTACACAGTAACATCCGAATGATATCAGGGCTGAAATAGAGGCTTTTGAGAAAATGACAGATTTTCTGATAGTCTTCTATCCGACCCGTATCCTGTAATATCGCAATTACACAATCAGTCGATAGAAAGTGACCCTATTATAATTTTCTCAAATTATCTGAAAGTAACAATGCGTTGTAGATTTCCTCCCTTTTAACTAGATTTCAACTATCTCTTTCCCAGCAAGATAAACTTAGTTATCAGTTAGCTCTTTAGACCGTAAATCAGTTTTGGATTACCAAGGCTTTATGACCTTTGTAAAATGAATTTATCTTACTAACACGGTCTTCGCTGTATCATATTTAATATTATGTCCTGTGTTCTCTCGTTTTAAGAATATTTCTCGGAATTTTAAAAAATTTTAATTTCACTCAAAAGTCCTTGACACAAAAATTTGTAGCATCGATAAAAAACCAAGCGTTTTCCATTGACCCAAAAGACAGATTTTAGAAAAGCGTATATTCCATAGTAACGATAAGGTTACGTAGATTAATTATTTTATTTTCCAAACAGTTCAGATATTTACTGCTAGAATAAGTACTCATTCACGTTAAACTTAACGCACAAAAAAAGCATCAAAACAGTAATCAGCTACCTGCAGTTTTGCTTTTTGCTACTTATTTTGGATTTAGTAAGCGCCGTTGATTTATTTTTTATCAGATTATGTTGTTGTAAACCACCGGGTTGGTCTAGTTAGTGGTGAACGCGTCTTCCCAAATCAGCTAATTTGGAAGCCGAGAGTTCCAGCATTCAATTCCTAGTAAAGGCAGTTATTTTACACGGATTTGAATACTAGATCGTAGATATCGGTGTTCGTTGGTGGTTGGGTTTCAATTATCCGCACATCTCAGGAATGGTCGAACTGAGACTGTACAAGACTACACTTCTGAAGTAATATCTGAACGGTAATTCCCGGACGCTAAACAGGAAAAAAAAGGTTATGCTGTTGTTTATCGGCGTTGCGTTTCAGCAGATGCAGAAAGAAGCTGGACGCGGACGGCTTACCTAAGGAGGAAGCAAGGGAAGTGCTACAAAGCAACTGGGAGGAGATGTGGGGACTTGTCAAGCCGTGGTAGATGGACGTACAGGCTCATTCCTGACATCCGGGAGTGAGTGCCCAGGAGACATGGGGAGATAGATTTCTGGACGGACCAGTGGCTCACGGGAAATATCTATAAGCAAATACCCATAGGGAAATACCTATAGGGAAATACCCGTATTTTATAAGGAAAAAAGGAAATACCCATAGGGAAATACCCGTATTTTATAAGGAAAAGACCTTCCCCTTCGTGCACTAGCAAGGATGATGGTGTTACCCATACTTTCTTCGAGAGTACAGAGTGGGAGAGGTTTTGACCAATTAACGAGGGTCTTGACTCACCGGAAGAATTAGTTCGGATTATGCTGCAGGGCGAGCGCGGGTGGAGAAAATGCCAGGAATGGTTTACGAAAGTTCTTAAGGAAAAAGCCCTGGTGGAGTGAATGGTATGTGGGGATAGATGAGGGGATAGCCCGTGCATGGAGTTGGTGGAGTCCTCGGTGTCGCTACCCCTGATGAACTGCTTGGGACTTCTCGATCCACCCGCTCCCTGGTTCTTCGATGAACACATTGTTTGGCATCACCTATTGGTATGAGGGTGCTGTAGAGCAGTCTATTTTCTTCATCTTCCAGGTGCGCTGTATGTAAAGAGCAGAGGATGCAGATCCTGTTCAGCAGGAGGATCATGTACACATGGGGAAGGCAGGGAAGGGACAGCTTGTATGCCGAGGGGGCAGGGGTCCTCGCATCGCTGCCATCGACGAGGTATGTGAGACTCCTGACCCGGTTTTCAGCTGACCCGTGTGGTGAACAACGGGTTAATGCCATCGAGGCGGGCATTGGGGCGTGTTGTTTCATAGGAGGAGTTTTTTTAGCGAGTCCTCGTCTCTTACGGGAACCTCACACACCCAATAGTGCAAGCTACAGGGCGTCTGGGCGCAGATTTTTCCTTCTCCTGCGCAAAAAAAAGAAAGATTTACCAATATTGTGTTTTTGGATTCGGTTTCCTGGCTAATATTTAACAAAAAACCAGCATCCACTTTGATTTTTATAGCGGCTATCTATAATAGATTAGTGATCCACTCATTACCTATCTACAATAAATCCATGTACCGGGTAAAAGTTCCACCAGCCAAAAATTCTATACTGTAGAATTTTCACATTATTTTAATGTCATAACCGAAGACACAGTCACTCCCGAGAGTGACAAAGAATTCTTTCTACACCCAAAACGTGAATTGTCATTTCCACCAACTGATTTCTTTTCTTTTTTTTAACTGAGCTGAATAAATAGGTGCACATCGTCAGCATCTTAAGTCTAACAATATTTAGATGAATCTATAGTAAATAACATTACTCTTTCAATTAAAGCACCTCTTATGTCGTAAATGCTTTGATATATTGTAATTTTTTTTTAACCCGTAAACTTAAATAAATAATTACACTACAAAAAATTATATTGGAAAATTGTTATAATCCAACTGAAATATGTTCTTCGATTATAAAAAATCTTCAATTTCTTTACACTCGCACTTTTTCTTCTAAGAAATGTACTCTTTTAGTTTCATTTTATCATGTAAAATATTCATCAATTTCCCCATTTCTCACCGATTAAAATATTTTACGTTTCAGTATCACTAGAATACAACGCATAGAGCTCGCGTATAGGCACTGTAGAACTACAGCACCTCCTTAAGAATAATGTCAGTAGCCATCCCACAGTTTATGAAAAAGATACAAAAATTTTTGTACGGAACTGTGCGCTTCATAGTACCAGCGGTGTGGTGTTTGGCTGTTGTGCGCATGCGCACATAGGAAGCTGCACGTGAGGCTGCGAGGAAGACACTTTCGCTTCCGCAGCGCCGACCCTGGCGTGCTGATAGAAGGTAGGTTTTTTTACTCGGCGTATTTATGGAACGTTCCTTGTTTGTTCCTTTTTCTAGTTTAGTCGATGGAAGGAATATGAAAGCGGTTTAGCTGTTTTTTCACTAATGATCAGAAGTTGGCGGAAAGTAAGGGCTCTTTAATTGCTAAATCTGTCCAGAAACATGCTGGAAGGGCAAAAGAGAAAAAAATTAGTAAAAAATAATTATGTATTAGTTTCTGTGTACATAGAAATTTATATTAAGCACCATTGGACTTAGTGTTTTTAAGCGGACTTTTTATTAAGTTATTATCTAATAATACTAAAAAATATTACCTGTATTGACATTTTATTATTTTTCCGTTAAACATAATACGGTTTTTAAGCACAATGTGCTTAAAAAACTTTGCATCATATTCTTGAATGTGGTAGAGTGTAGAATTAGATTATTATCCTGCTTCCAGCTATTCTATTTGATTCATTTTTTCGGTTCTTTTATTTTACAGAAAACTTTAACCATGGCCTTGAAAGGGCCCAGGAAAATATTTTCTGGGACAGCACCCCCATTATTTTTTTGCTACGAGCCGCCACTGCTAGAGTAATTAATTTTTATATTTTTTAGATTGCAAGAAAAAATTTTTCGAGAAATTGTTTTTCTCTATATTTATTTTTTATATGAGCAGGCAATTTTTTTGAGCAAAAATGTTTATTGCTCTATATTTATCTCGTAATTATTTTGTTTATTGTTTCTTTAGCATAAGGAAAAGTCAAGACATTAGAATAAAGAAAATTTAATTCATTTGAATGCACTGAATGGCAGTGAAAATGCCAAAATCAGTTTATATAAGAAAATATCAGTCTGTATACCTGGCGTGCTCTAATCCTCTACGGATGAACAGTGCATCCCCAACAAAAAACAAATTTTGCAAGATCGCGCTTGTTTCTAAGTATCTGGCATACCTCAGCACTGTTAACATTGAGAATCTGATTTCTCGATTTGGGTAAACTCCATTACACGCCGATAAAAATAATTTATAAAAAATAAAAACCGACTTCAAAAAATAATAATATTAAAACGTTACAAATATTACATTTTTTATTTATTTACTAAAATAAAAGTATTTACAACAAAACTATTTTTAAAGTCGGTGCCAGCCAACACAAATTAAACGTAAAGTTTTTTTTTCGTTTGTTTAACCTCCGGGTCCGCAGTCAAGCAATTCTTTCCGCAGAGGATGAGACGAGTGTTTTGTAGCGTGTGTGATAAATGCCATACCCGACCGGGATTCGAACCTAGGACCTACGGGTGAAAGGCCGAGACGCTACCGCTCGCGCCACAGAGGCCGGCAAACATAAAGTTAGTACCTCAACCGACCGCTAGATGGCTAAACGAGATTCCCACAAGTAAAATGAGATCTCAAGAGCATACAAGAGAGACCGTTTCACTATCATACCTTGAACTTGAGTTCGTTAAGGCGTTTATACTTTGTGATAATATAAGTACCTAAGCATCTATAAAGTATTCTTATATCATATTTTTGTATGTTGCATTTTATTGTTGTATTATATTATTGTAGATCTCATTTTATTTTAGTATTGCTTTGCTTTGCATTGCATTTGCATTGATTTTGCATTGCTTGTAGCAGAATTTTTAATGTACAGATTATAGGGTTTTTTGTTTTTTGTTTTTTTTTGTTTAACCTGTATTTGGCTGGCACGGACTTCAAATATAACACCAAGCACTTTGTGTTAAATATAACACATACTGTGCTATATACTATATATAGTATGGGATCAGCGACTACGGGTGTCGAGCAGTTCGGTTTTTTTTTTAAATATTTTTCCTAAAATTATCATCGGATTTGGTTAAAATTTAAATGGGACCAATCCGAAAGTGTGTTCTTTCGATTAAAAAAGTTGTCAACATCGATTTACTAATGTCGTAGATATTGAGTAACATGCATTAAAAAAGTAGTCAAATCGATAACCTTCTCCTTTTTTGAAGTCGGTTAAAAATATAATTTCGTTGAGTCGAAATTAGTCAAAGCCTCCAATATTTTACGCCGTATAATCGCATATACCTTCTCAACATTAAAATTATATTAATATTTTCAATATAAAAGGTGGTAAAAGCTACAGTTAGAATTTTAATCCAAATGGACCAGCCATTACTAGAATATCACAAGTTAAATCTTAACCTAAATCTGAACCTGAATATTGAGATTAATATTATAATAGATTATTCTAAATAATACAATCGGCTATAATTTAACATTTCTTTTGGTAGTAGAACCTGTAATTAAAATTTCAGCTCAATTGATCGAGCCGATTCTAAGATATCTCTGTGACATACAAATATCCAGCCAAAAAGAAAGAAAATTTTTAAAGATTATTGATATTGTTTTCATATTTTTTTTATAATATTACGAACTTGATCATGTTAAGCACATATTTTACCAAGGAATATCGGTCAAATAATAGAGTAAAATATGCTACACCTTGCCAAAAATCAGACGCAAGATTAACTGATCTAGAAGTCAGGATGCTAACCACCAACTACATACCTGAATAATTTAGTTACCGTTTGCGTATTGATAGTTAGGACTCGGTTAATTAAATTTAGATTAAAATTTTCGGCAAAAAGATCACTTCAAAACTATAAAAAAAACTTCCAGCTGTTTCAAACCAAAATGATCGATATGAAATTTATTAGAGTAGAGGTTGCAGAATCTAATAATTTAAGTTTTTATTTACGCACTTTAATTATCGCAGCAGTTTTTATTTTGAATTATGGTGTCTTTTAACATTTTATATGTGAAATTAAAAACACATCAAAAACAAAAAGAAGTTATAAAAATTTTAAATCTGAGATAAAAGCGCTTTGAAAAGAGAATGGAGGTAAATAATATGTTATAAAAGTGATTGACATTTACTAATGGAAGAAAATGGAATTACTAATTTTGTTCCATGTATGTATTCAAATGTCAGATTATTAAGATTAGATTTTATTTGTCTGCTACCAGCTTTACTTTATATTTCAAAGTTCATTAAAGCAACAAGACCGGAAAAATTTATACACATATAATTCATACATAGTATACTATTTCTATATATATATAAGTAAACTGAAATAAAATCCGACATTCTGGAATGTACTATTATCAGTAAAGTATGTTTATATACAAACAAATATCGAAATACTGATATAAATATAAAAAACCGCTTTTGATATTTCGATGAAAATGCTGTTACTACTTTACCAATAAATATTTAAACGGTAGGGAGTGTAGAAAATAACCACAGTCGATATTCACTTAAATATCGATTAGAAGGAACTCTCTGTCATCGGTGTTAGGTCTAGTGTACTTGAATATGTTTTAATATTTTAAAATCCTTGGCTTATATAATATTGGATAATCCTGGAATTTGATATCTCTACCTTCCGCCCGCGCGCATGTGTATTCCGGATTTTAAACTCAATTTTTTTTTAAATCAACGTAACATTAATACAACCTAAATAAATATAATTTATAGGAGTAAAGATTTGAATTTACAACAAACTCAGACCAACCTTTTCTTATAAGAATATTATTAATCAGGTTATAAATTCATAAGTCGGATGAAAACAACTTGCAGAGAATTTTCTAATAAAATCCTCTAATTTATTACAAAAATTATTTAAGATTTTGAGGGCTACGAAAAAAAAAACAGAGATTGATTTTTACTTTCCCGTCTAGCGCTATAGCTTTAGAAGGGAGTGTTGTAATCGGTCCAGTTTAAGCATATGCGGTTTTCACCGGATCTTGACGTTTTGACACCTAAGGAATCCAGAAAAACGAATGGAAATTTTCCGGATGTTAATGTTCGTATGAAATATGTGTATTCGGCCTTGCTTCTTATATCTCCAGAAGTATTAGATTACTTCTATATTTGGGACATTAATGACATTAAATTTTCAACAAAAAGGTCAAGGGGGTGAAGCAGTAGAGCAAGGTCACTCTCAGTATCTCAAAATTTCGCCTAATTAAGTTCTTATTTTTCTTAGGCGCATTTGTTAATTAAAAAATAGCAGTATTTCCTTATAGATATTTTGGCAAAATCGCACCCGATAAATGATCTGAATAAATACCCAATAAATACACCAATAAGTGCTTTGGATAAATTAGTGGCTAAGCAGGTATATTGCGTAATTAGTGTCTAGTGTAGCACTGACGTAAAGCTGCTGTAGACGTCTTTCTCTCTTTTTCTTTTTACCTCCGGAACCACCAGATACCTTATGGTGGTTCCTTACAGGATGAATAAGTATGATATGGATCAATGTATAGTCTTGTACAGTCTCAGTTCGACCATTCCTGAGATGTGTGGTTAATCGAAACCCAACCACCAAAGAACACCGGTATATTCACGATCTAGCATTCAAATCCGTATAAAAGTAAATACCTTTACTAGGATTTGAACCTAAGAACTCTCGACTTCGAAATCAGCCGATTTGCGATGACGACGAGTTCACCACTAGACCAACCCGGTAGAGATAGTCGTCCGCTATGTTGTAACGCCACAGGTGAGCGGTAGAATTAAATAAACGAATAATATTTAAAGTGTAAAAATGTATTTAAAGTAGCCGCTAGTACGCCACACCCGTAAGAATGAAATACGGTATGCGCGCGCGCTTTAGTTAGAATCATTGAATTAAATAAACAAAAAGTGTATTATATTTAAATAAAATTATAGATATTTTAAAATAAGTTTTGTAGTTGTATGTGTATGAAAAGGCCGCGTAATGGGAAAGTCCTACAACTTTGTTGTCAGCTTTTTTTAGTGCAAACTATAATTCTAAGAAATAGCTGCAAAATTTTAAAATTAAGTCGAAGGATAGAAATACATTCCTACCGTTTTTTTTTTTTCATAATTTTTAAAAATATTTATTAAGTTTTATAAATGTTTTTGGTTTCAAAAATTCTTTAAAAAACCGGATATCTACTTATTTTTGCTTAATCGCAGTACATTAGTTTAAAAAACTTGGCATTTTAAACAAACAAAAATTAATAATCGTTTCATATTTCATAATTTGTCTGCACTGAAACTTTATCGATTGGAAACAAAACCGCTTTAATATTATGTAACAAAGAAATTTATACATTCAGATGGTTCTTCCGATAATAAATTAAAGAATAACAGTTCTTATTACTTAACTTCCGCTATTGAGTTTAAACAATGAATATAAATGTGTTATTTTCCACAGAAATAGTTTACATTAATTTGTTACGTTACACTCTCTCAATTTTTATCGTGGTTATGTCTTAAGATGAAAATGGTACCACTTAGAGCTGTTTTCTTTAAACGTAACAACCTTGTCCGCTCAGTCCCTATAGTAAATAGAATGAAATCATTGCTAGAAGGGTTGAGTGATTCGACTAGTAAACTTGGTATATGTTGCTATTTATTCTTGGTTATTCTTGGAAATAACTATTCAATTTTTGAGAGAGACTTGATTCTCTTGCCTGGTCGTACAACCGTAATTTTTTTTTACATTCAATTTATCTACTTGATATAAAACAAACAAAACCACAGTTTATTTCTAAATCGATGATTTTAAGTTCAACATTTCCAAAGGCATTACATTAGATCTTTAATCGATAAACAACTTCCCAGATAGTTTATCCTGATGGCTAACCTGTTGTTATAGGAAATCTACAGCCAATCCTGACTGTTGCAAATTGCATCACCCGCTTGTGTAACGTTGACTACGATGAAATCAAATATTTAAATTCTCGTTATAATTTTTACTTAAAATAGAAATCTATATTTATCTAAATGTTAAAGAACTATTTAGATCCGGAGTAACAGTACAAGGTGAAAAGATAAAGATGCTACGATTTGCTGATGATAGAAATTCTAGCTGAGAGTAAAAAGGATATAGAAGAAACAATGAACGGCATGGATGAAGTCCTACGCAAGAAATACCGCATGAAAATAAACAAGAGCAAAACGAAAGTAATGAAATGTAGTAGAAATAATGAAGATGGACCACTGAATGTGAAAATTGAGAGAAAAGATTATGGAAGTAGAAAAATTTTGTTATTTGGGAAGTAGAATTGATGGACGAAGCAGAAGTGACATAAAATGCCGAATAGCACAGGCGAAACGAGCTTTCAGTCAGAAATATAGTTTGTTTACATCAAAAATTAATTTAAATGTCAGGAAAAGATTTATGAAAGTATATATTTGGAGCGTCGCTTTATATGGAAGTGAAACTTGGACGATCGAAGTACCTGAGAAGAAAAGATTAGAAGCTTTTGAAATGCGGTGCGATAGGAGAATGTTAAAAATCAGGTGGTTGGATAAAGTGACAAATGAAGATTTTTTGCGGCAAATAGATGAAGAAAGAAGCATTTGGAAAAATATAATTAAAAGAAGAGACAGACTTATAGGCCACGCATTAAGACACCCTGGAATAGTCGCTTTAATATTGGAAGGACAGGTAAAAGGAAAAAATTGTGTAGGCAGGCAACGTTTGGAATTTGTAAGATGTGGGATGGGGATGGGGGATGTGGGATGTAAGGGGTATACCGAAATGAAACGACTAGCACTAGATAGGGAATCTTGGAGAGCTGCATCAAACCAGGCAAAAGACTGAAGACAAAGAAAAAAATGTATCTAAAAATTTTATAAATGTAAATGTAAGTAGATACGTATTTCATCCGTTATATTTCTGTAAAATTAAAAAGTTTAACCTGGATCTATAAATTATAGTTAAATTAATATGCGTACAGTAATCAGTAAAACTTTAATTTCTAAAAAATGATTTTACTGTCTTCATTAAAATAAATGTTCATTAATGGTGAACTAACGAGAAAAAAAATATTCATCAACTTTGTCCTTGTAATCTTTTAATTAAAAGGGATTCATTAATTTTTTTTATTCAAAACCGTTTTATTTTTTTGTAATAGAAACAAATATTTACCTTATTATATTTTTGTTCTCATTTCGTTTCAAACATTTTTATTTTATTGAGAAAAAAAATCGTTTAATAAAAGAAAATCAATTTTTTTTTCTCTCACCAGTAACAAAAAAAAAATTATAAAAATACAACATTAACAGAATTATCTTTATTTATATATATATATACACATTTACTTTATATATATACATTTATTGTATACATATATATTCATATACTGTAAATATATATATATATATATACATTTACTATGTGGAAAAGTCAATTAAGAAACCAACGGTTTTAAATTAGTTAATTACAAAAGATGTTGGCTACAGAAAATTTTAATTAAAGATCAAAGAGAGATTGAAATCCGAGTAGTCAGAGAAATTTCAAAAATTTAAACAATAAAATTGAATTTTCTAGGCTTCTATTTAATCTCCATCTAAACATTTTTGAAAAATGCATACCAAGCGGAAAAAAGGGAGTAATATTTTTTCTCAATATTAACTGATCTCCTTGGTGGAATAGTAGCGTACCGGTCTTTCATTCGGAGGCCCCAGGTTCGAATTCCGGTCAGGAGTGACATTTTTCATACGCTTCGAAATTCCATTTCCATATTACCACGTAAAATATTCTCTATAAGCTTCTACGGTGAATTAATTCATCAAGGAAAAAATGTCTTTAGTCTGGTTGAGAACAAGACATGAATATTAAAAATTAAAATCACGACTGCCAAAAAAAAACCATTGCTGGCTGACAAACATTGTTGTTTAATACAGGATAATTAAAAAGCGTGCAGGTGACAATTTTTTATAACTCATAGTATTTGTATATAGTATAATTTACTTTTAATAAAATATTTTTAAAAAAAGGAGATAAATAATAGCAATTTCTAATAGTTTTATCGTTGGACAGTGACTATTTTTACGAAAAGGATTTACGAAAAGGCTAATAAGACAAAGCGAACGGTAGACTTTAAATAATTCTCCTTTTTCATTATTTCATTTTTTTACTTTCCTGTCGTTATAACTCTAGAGCTACATTGCAAGAAGGAAAGTATTGTGATCGGTCAAAAGATGCGGGTCTGGGTTTTTTTTCATTCTCCGATGTTTCATGACCACCCCCCTCCGGAGACCTCAAAAAACAAAAAAAAAGTGGAGGTAATATTTGTACGTACGTGTGTCAGCGTGTTTGAAGTTTAATAACTCTTGACTAGATGAGCCGATTTTGATGAAATTTCGTCTCGGGTCTTGAGTATATGAAGCAATTTGTCGGTAAAATTTTGGGATTTCTATTTCGAGGAGGTGGGGCAGATTATTTTTTGGGGTCAGTTTTTTCAAACCTTTTTTTTTTCCCCCTACTCTCCTCGACCGGATATCCATTTAAGTATACTCAGTCGGGGAGAGTGTCCTTTTACTCTAAGGGAGTGTCCCCCACCCACCGGTTGTACACCCGGCACGGCAGGTTAGCTCCCCCGGTCTCGGATCTTTAATTTTATTTTATTCGCCTGCCTCTAATCCCCCGCCTCGGAGACGGGGTATGGCTACGCCACCTCCCATCCTCTCAGCAGGGAACCGGGTCTCGGTCATTATGTCTTTGCCTCTAATCAGCGGTACCGCCCCCACTAAGCGCCGAGGCACCCGCAGGAGCGGCACCGCCAACCGGGACTCGGTCTTTTATTTGTCCCACACTCCCCAGGAGTTCCCCCCCTTCTCAGGAACCCGCACACCACGGCGTACGGGCCCTCCACAGAGGGACTGTCCTCCCTACCCTAATTTCATAAACCCCTTCTTCTGTCCTCTTCTTCCTTGGTGCGTAAGATTTCCCCGGCAAACCTACGGAACCAATCCCAGTTATCGTCACTATAGACCATCCAATTTAAGAGGTTTTCAGGTGTAAGTCCGTTGTCCGAAATTTCTCTTCTATTTGGAGCCCATCTTGGGCATACAAACACAGTGTGTTCCGCATCATCAGTCTCTGGGCAGTACACACATTGTGGGGTAGGTCTTTTTCCAATTCTAAACAGATAATGGCCGAACGAGCCATGCCCCGTCAACAGTTGTGTCGTATAAAAATCTACATTACCTATTCTATTACTAGTCCACATATTTATGTTGGGGATTAGTCGCCTGGTCCAATCCCCAACTCTAGAGTGTGTCCATGTATCCTGCCACTCTTGATCAATTAGCCGTTCGATCTCATCTTTGGACATACCCCTATATCTAAATGTTCTTTGTTTAATTTGTAAATCAACGGGTAGAACCTTCGTTAGTATACACAACGCGTCGTATGACACTGTTCTGTATCCCGCGGCTACACGCAGTAAAGCAAGCCTGTGTACTCTTTTTAATTTTGTTTTGTTTCTCTGAATATTCATTGTATCTCCCCATATCGGGGCCGCATATAAAATTGCTGACGTGGTAGCCGCAGTTATCAGTCTCCCTATTACCATTTTCGGTGTACCATGGTTCTGGAAAAGAGTCCTCAATGCCTTAATCAACGGGGTGACCTTGTTACAAATCATCTCTACGTGTTTGCTAAATCTTAGGCTTTTATCCAAAAGAACCCCTAAATACTTTGCTTCTTTGACCTCCTTAATTCTCTCTCCTCTAATGTTTATATTGAGGTTTCTAATAGGTCTTCTACCTGAAAACACCAAACAACAGGATTTGTTAGGGGATATCTGTAGCATGCTTCCTACCAGCCATTCATCAATTATTCGTAACGCCTGATTTGCTTTATCCTCTAGGTTATTAACTTCTCTGTCTTCTACTAGGATAGCAATGTCATCAGCATATCCAACAACAAAAACCCCCTCGGATAATCTAATCTAAAAATTTTGTCATAAAAAATATTCCACAGTATAGGCCCAAGGACTGATCCTTGTGAAACTCCTCCAAATATCTCAAATGTGGATTTTCCTTCTAACGTTTTAACCTCAATGAATCTACGGTAAAGGTATTGATTAATCTGGTTGACTAGATAATCACTTATATTCATGGCTTGTAGTGCTGCGATAATGGCTCTCCAAGGATCCAAAAGCATTTTTTATATCCAACATTATAATAACTGGGATTTTCCTAGTTCTCCACGTGCCGTTTCTACTATTTAATGCCCAGGTCTTAACTTTGTCGATCGCGTTTATCGTAGACCGGCCTTTTCTAAAACCATATTGCTCCGCATGTAAACAACCTTTTTCCTCGATTTCTTCTCTGAGTCGGGTTTCTAGTAATCTTTCGACTACCTTACCCATGCTATTTATTAGTGTGATTGGTCTGTATCCTACTTGTTCTTCTTGATTTGGTCCTATTTTAGGAATGAAAACAGTTCTGGCTTCTTTCCAACTATTGGGGAAGTTACGGTTTTGTAAGCCATAACTTGCAACATCCACTAATTCCCAGGGTATGATCCTGGCAAGGTCTTTAATGATGGCGGCAGGTATGCCATCCGGTCCTGGACTTTTTTTATTTTTTAATTTCATGATGGCTTCCAAAACCTCCTTTTGAGTGAACCTGCCAGCCTGACACTCAATTACC
Organism: Lycorma delicatula; assembly: GCF_047948215.1. Classification (NCBI taxonomy): domain Eukaryota; kingdom Metazoa; phylum Arthropoda; class Insecta; order Hemiptera; family Fulgoridae; genus Lycorma; species Lycorma delicatula. The sequence continues at coordinate 142,092,531 of NC_134461.1, read as the reverse complement.
TCTCTATTGAGATCTTCTATTCTGGGAAATAGCAATTTAACCTGTCGTGCCGACATTTCAGCACTCAATGTCGGCACGTATCTTCCCAGGCGTTTGGTCACTATCCTAAATGCCTTTTCCCAGGGGTCTTCGTTAAGCTCTTCACACAACTCCAGCCATTTCTTTTTTTTAGCTTGTTTGATAAGGAAGTTAAGTATTTTCCTAGCTTGTCTGTATTGCTCTATCGCAAGACGACCTTCTTCTTCCGTTCTATTTCTAGCGCGTAATCTCTGAGCTGCTCTTTTGTATCGTTGCATGATTCTTCTCTGCTCTTCTATCTCTGCAGACCACCAATAAACCGGGTGATATTTATTGTTACTCGGCGGTATTTTAGCTATCTCCTCTTTAATTATATCCTGGAACGCCTCAGGAGTTATTTGTGGACAATTTTTGATTCTGTTTGCTGCGTTGTTGGTAACGCGGTGAATCTGTTGTTCTGTCATTCTACTGAAGATGTTTAACTGTCTTCTTCCTGGTGGGTACTCTCTAAGGGTGACTAAAATGGCCCTATGGTCACTAGCAGTTTCTTCGCTAAGGACCTCAAAGTCGATTGAGTCAGTACGGATCCTACTGTCGATTATAACCAAATCAATTATCGAATTATGTCCTCTTGCGCTATAAGTGGCGGTCCCGTCATTAACACAATTCGCGCCATTAGCCTCAAGCAGTTCCTCTAGTATTCTTCCTCTAATATTCGTGTAGGCCGCACCAGCTAGCGCTGTCTTACAATTGAAATCGCCTAGGACAAGCGTTCTCTTACAGGAGCGCGTCATGACTTGCTGTAAGTCAAAAAGTCTATTTTTAAAGGCTTCCGTAGTACAATTAGGACTAATGTAAATTCCTATTATTATTATATTGCTTAACTCTACGGCTACCATACCATCACCCCTATGATACAGGTTGTAGTCCACATTGCCAGCAATCCTTCTGATGGCCACATCCCCATTCCTGTCAGTCACCCAATGTCCCCTGGCCGCCAAGTACACATTTGGTTCCGTGGCCACCAAGAAGTCGGCATCGTACCTTGTTGCAATCTCCTCAGACAGATCACAAGACAAGCGACTTCTATTATTATTAATTAGTATTACTTTAGTCATGACCTTTGTTACAGCACGGGTTCCCGGTCCTATGTGTAGTGGCTCCACAGTCCAGGCATATGGTCGCCTCCTTGCAATCTTTAATTACATGGCCGGGTTTACCACAGTTGAAGCAGAGGTTTGAACGGTCCTGGCCTCTGCACTCTCTTCTGCTGTGACCGACATCCCAACATCGATGACATTTCTCTATATCCGTCCGGATGTAGGCCCTGCAACTCACCCACCCTACTCTCAGCCTTGCTGCAATTAATTTCGTTGCATTCCTTTGACTTGTGACCACCGTGGCATTTTTTGTGTTTCCAAATGCCTCCCTTAGAGATGTGACCTGAAAGTTTTCTCCTTGTCCTAGTACCTTCTCTACCGCTTCCCTGATCTCTCGCTCAGTAGTGTCGCCTAGCATGTCTTTTACATGAACAACTGTTCTACGGTCTCCTCTTGTTCTTATATCCACCTGGAGATCCTCTGCTCTGTTCTTCAGCAGGGAGGAAAACTCCCTCGCCTTCTGCGCCCCACTAATTCGGACCTCTAGTTGTTGATCCCTTCCCTGTTTAATTGACAGTATTTCGCCGGCCTCCTCACCTTAACCTTTTCTTTCATGGTTTTCAACAGATCGGCATAAGATTTACCGGGGGCCCTTACTACGACCGTTTTACTTTCAACGACCGGGGGGGTTCCCCTTCTTGTTGATACCGACCTCGACCTTGCCCTCCCTTGTTCGCTCAGGCTGGGGAGTAACATCCTCGGCAAGGTCTTACCCTTCCTCATCATATATATTACTATTTTCCTCACTATGATGCCCGCTGGACCACTGAGAACCACAAAGACAGCTGACTCCAGCTTACCTACAGCTCTTCGTAAGGCCTTTATAATATGAGAGGCCATTATCTTATCTCCTTCTCTAGAATCATAGATTACCGTGTACCTAGTTCCGGTATTTGTGATCTTTCCATCTTCGAGGATGGTGGAGTCTTGTAAGATCATTGCCCCAGGTGCCGTCCCAGCATACCGGCTGGATGGCTTTAATCCATTCAAATCGATGAAAAAACAGCTGTCATCTCCTGGTCTTAGATCTTTCTCCTGGGTCAGCCTGTTCATTACCCAGGTTGACCATCGTGTGGGTAATCTGTCTATCAGTTGTTCATCTGTCAGCTCTACATCTAGAATATCTGACATCTCGTTCCTGCCATGACTTTCGGTTTGCGTACTTTGGTCGACTGTGTCTGGAGTCTAATCATTTATTCGTTGTAAATCTTTATAAATTTCTGTCAGCTCCCTCTCATGAGCCTTGATTGCCGTTACACTGGCTTTGCCAGTTAGTTGCCTAAGCTGTAATAGTGCATTACCCAACCTGTACGTAACCTCCTTCAAATTAGGGGGGGCCTCCTCTTCTTCTGATGAGCCTGCTCTCGGCCGCTTGGCGGTTCTCCCCTCTACTGTCTTCCACTTTGCTTTTCCTTGATTTAATCCTGCAATTTCCATGTCTTCTGAGACTTCAGAAACACCATCCCTCTTTCCGGCAGTTCCCCTCGAGGGCCCAGCCTCTGGAGAGGCTTTATCTTCTATTGGAAGCGAGCTTCGTCTTCTCATGACTCGGATTCGAAATCAGGGGTTGATTCCGAGTACATAACATAACATAACATTCCGAGTACATAACATAACCCCACTTAATGTTGCAAGTACTAAACATGCGTACATGTCTATCTTACCACTTTAACAAAACTTTGCCCTCAAATTCTCCCCCTTCCCCGATAATCGAAAAGCTATCTATTTTTTATTGTATATTTTTTAACCGAAATTTTTGTTATCTATTGTAAACATAGTAGTAGTGACCCCAAAATAAATACTTTGAGAGCAATATTGTGGCTGGGGGTGTGATATACGAACAGATGAGGTTTGGCGCTAATTCTTAAATGATTGAAGTCATAAGTTGATATTATTATCAATTCTTTATTATATTTGAAAATACCATTTGTACGTATAAATTGAATGTTTAATATTAAATGAATTATTTATACATTATTAAATGTTTATTATAATTGAATTATGAACTGTTACTGAATGCGATTGTACAAAAGTAATACGATTGTCATTTGTAGGCGATTGGCTGTAACTGAAACTGAAACTTGCAACTTGTTTGAAATTAAAATTTTTTTTGTTTCTTTATTCCATGTATTTTTTCATTATACAAGGGTTATTTTTTTCCAAGGTTCGATCGGTCGCGAAATAAAACCCGCGCAAAAATCGGATGAACCTTTGCGCATATGTGTTGCGCAGCGTCTCTAATATGACCTTCAATCACGCCGCGTCACTTCGTTTAGTTCTGACCACGCAGCTAGCACGAAAACATGTCTACAACAATAGCATCTCCCGCCTAGTGTGAAGTGCGTGCGGTAATTCGATTTCTTCAGGCTGAGGGGTGTAATGCGGCTGAAATTCATCGACGAATAAGTAATGTGTACGGTGAAAATTCAATGAGTGACAGCAAACTGCGACAATGGTGCAGGAACTTTAAAGCAGGACGTACAGATGTTCATGATGCAGGCGGTCAGGGAAGGAAGCGAGTGTCAACCGATGATCTCGTTGAGCGAGTGGATGAAGCGACTCGAGAAAATCTCGGTTCACAATTTCTGTATTAAGTGATTCGTTTCCTGAAATTTCAAGGTCAGCTCTCTACACCATTGCGAGTGAGAGACTTCAGTACCGCAAACTGTGTGCGAGATGGATTCCCAAGATGCTGTCCGACCGTCACAAAACAATGAGAATGGACACCTCCCTAACGTTTCTCCAGCGCTACCACAATGAAGGAGAAGATTTTTTGAACAGAATTGTCATAGGGGACGAGACATGGGAGGGGATGAGACATTTCGAAACTGAAGAAACAAAAGAACAATCCAAACAGTGGATGCGGAAACAGTAGAAACACAGGCGGCTCCGTTTTATGACGAGGGTATTGGAAAGTTGGTACCACGCTACAAAAAATGTCTAAATCGGAGTGGCGACTACGTAGAGAAATAGCGTAAATATGTAAGTGCTTGAAACAAATAAATTTTTTTTTATTTTCACTGTGGTTTTAATTTCGTGACCGATCGGATCTTAAAAAAAATAACCCTCGATAAGAAGAAATACTCGTAACCAGTGTCAGGAAAGTATTACAACTTTGTTTCCAGCTTTTTATAAATATTAAAATAATCATTAAATTATAATTTTTTAAGAATAAATTTCATATATTGAATAAATATTTTACAGACTGGTTTTGTAAACGAAGTGTTTAGCCGCAAAACACTACATGCAGAAAAGAGCGTTTAAATGTTTTCCCACGTTATGCTTTAAATATAAAAGACCAGTTTCTTACTATTTAAACGAAATCATAATAGTACAATATAAAATTGAATCGGCTTTAATGTGGTATATAATATATTTTTTCATAGATCTTCGAAAATTATAATAGTTCAAACTCAGGAATCTTCTTTCATTATCTACACTATAGAGTTAACGAATTAAACTAAAATATCTTAAAACCTTCTTTTCGCACATCAAACTTAATTTTTAAAATTATTTTATTTTTTATTTATTTTTAAAACTATAAATAGAATAAATGAAAAATATTTTAGAATGCATGTTTTGATAAATAATAACTGTGGCCAAGAATTTTTGGTATACCTTATTTAATTAAATCTGCAACAAACACTTTTTTTTTTTTTTTTTTTTTGTCTTCAGTCATTTGACTGGTTTGATGCAGCTCTCCAAGATTCCCTATCTAGTGCTAGTCGTTTCATTTCAGTATACCCTCTACATCCTACATCCCTAACAATTTGTTTTACATACTCCAAGCGTGGCCTGCCTACACAATTTTTCCCTTCTACCTGTCCTTCCAATATTAAAGCGACTATTCCAGGATGCCTTAGTATGTGGCCTATAAGTCTGTCTCTTCTTGCAACAAACACAGCTGCTATAATTTTTTAAGAGAACGAAACAAATAATGAATTTATTAAATTTAAAAAAAAAGCGTTCTGCTCTATTAATCAAATTATAAATTAACAAATCTAATCGGTTCTCTCGTTAGTTCTTCTTACTATCTTAAAAATTAGTTTTTAAATTTTTTACAGTGAGTATAATTTTTATTAAAACTGTTACTTAATTTTACTCTTTTCCCTTTCAGTATAAAAATCGAATTGAATAAATTAATAAAATTGTAAAAAATTTCATTTCGTAATCTGATTATTAATATTTTTTTTCTCTTATTTATTATAGTTGCATCATTGATTAGAGTCACTAGCGACTTAGATTAACAAAAGATTGTTTATAAATTACCAATATTAATTTATATCAATCCTAATTAATCTTACTGAATCAAAATTCATATTAAAAAGAAAATATTATTCTGACGAGTATGACTAATTGTTTCTCACAAAAGTTAAGGTATAAATTTATTTCGAACAATGTCATCTGAAAATTTTGGAAAGATACTTGAAAACAAATATTAACATTATTTTACGATCTTTTTATTTGTGATTTTACCTAATTTATTGATGACATCCATCTTTATCCATTAACTTAAAAAAAAACACGGTAAAATGTTTCGATATTTTAGCAAGGTATATAGGTGGAGTCAAAATAAGTATTTCATTTGAAAAAATTCTCTCCCAATCCTTCTTATAGTTATGAAGTATTTAAAACACCTGAGATACATATGTTACTAATTATAATTGCTCTTTCTGAAAGTAATATTGTTCAGTAAACAGCTTATTACATAAAGTATCATTTGTAAATATAAAAATAAATAAAAGATTTTAAAATGTTTATTTTTAATATAAAAAAAATAAATAAATATGAAACCCAAAAAAAGATTATTTTAATTGGAATTTTTATTTTTTAAGGAGTTTTAGCAGTAATATTTTAGCAATATTTTCCCCTTGACCTCTAAGTTTTAGGGTTCTTCATAAATACGAGGCTCGGCTGATAAATTTTGCACATTAGCGTGCTACACGGAGAGAAAAGGTACTATCGAGCTGGGCGTGGCAGCACATAATGGCTAAAATCTCCCTCTACAAACCTGCGATAATGCGTTGAAATCCGTTTACCGGTGTGTTTTCAGTAGCAGGTAAAATGGAGTCGAGTACGGCCAATATGTCAACACGGTTAAAACAGCGCACAGTGATCGAATTTTTAATAGCAGAAAATGTGAATCCTACCAATATTTTTCATCGTTTAAAAGCTGTTTACGATAGTGAAACTGTTCACAGAAGTACTGTGAAAAAGTGGGCGTTGAAATTTCGGTAATGTGAAGCTAGTAAAGCGAAAATTGAGGACGCATCTCGCAGCGGACGACCAGTTTCTGTGACTGACGAGAAACATTGAAAGGAAGTGGGCAATTGCTTCAAAGTGACCGGCGAATCACCCAGCAACGCATCGCTGTTCAGTTAGGCATATATAAACAACGAATAGGCCATATTTTCGAGCAATTGAGTTACCGTAAAATCTGTGCACGATGGGTACCACGCAAACTGTCTTATGGCTCCCCGCAAGCTGAAGTTTGAGCCTATTCCGCATCCGCCATTTTCTTATTTTTATTTAAATATAATTTCCTACATTATTCTTTGTACCTAACGAAATGTTTCGGGAACGTTCATAATACCACGTGTCCTCTTTATAAACGTTTGTAAAAAAAAAAACCCGTTAACATTTCATAATAGGTTCTCTATCCCGAAACAATTCGTTACATATAACCACTGAGCAAGATGTATTTAAATTGAGAAGGTCATAGATTTAAAATAAACTAATATAGAATATGACACAATGTTCTCTAAAATGCAGTAAAATCTGTAAGTTTTTACCAAAAATTTTATTAATTTATGCATTTATATAAATTTAAAAAATTTTTCAAGTAGTTTATCTGATTTTTACTTCGTACAAGGAATTCTTGTAATCGCGAAAAATTTCGGTTTTCAGTTTTCAACGGAAATATCCATTTTGACCATCCCTGAATACATTTTGACTAGTTTCGGTGTGATGTATGTACGTATATATCTACGTATATATGTACATAGGTACGTACGTACGTACCTACATACATCGTATGTACCTCGCATAACTCAAAAACGATTAGCCGTAGAATGATGAAATTTTTAATTTAGAACTGTTGTAACATCTAGTTACACACCTCCCCTTTTGTTTGCAATCAACTGGACCAAAAGTGTTGAAAAAAACCCAAAATTCAAATTTTTTGAATTTTGGAATTTTTTTCTAACTGCAGTAAGTAATAACCTCTCATTGAGAGCTTTTCAACGATATATAATAAGTGTTACTTTTTCATTGGCTCCAGAGTTATAGCCCAATAAAATTTTAATTAATCAAATATTTGGATCTTGCAAAGGGAAGGCATCGTTCCAATCTGACTTCATTTCCTTTTTTTTTAATTTAAATATACTGTTTTATTAATAATTATTAACCTCTGATTGTAAAAAACGTTTTAAAATGAATAATAATTCAATAATAACAACAAAAAATATGTTATAAGAAATATATGTAATTTAATAGGCGTACAGGAAAGTCATGAGGTGTCCACATCAAGTTTTCACATTTAAGATACATTATTACAGATTGTCGTACCTAATCTTTGGGTTTTTTAATGAAACTATAATTTAAGTATCACAATTTGTTGAGGCCTAAGTAACATTACCCTAAAAAAATCCAATACCTATTGATTACTATCAATAATGATGATGTTAAAAAAATAAGAATTTTTTTTTAAATCTTTAAATCGTGTATATAGATCGAATACTTTGTGTTTTTCAAATATTGTCAATCTAGGTTTTCGGGAAGAAATTTTAATAACGATTCAATTTTTTCTTTTTTGATTCCGTATTAAAATTTCTTTCAGAAAACTTAGATTGACAATGTTTTAAACAATCAAGTATACGATTTACATACAAATGAAGAAACTAAAAACAAATATATGAATTTAATAAGAAGTAATGTTTGAACCACAAAAAATATATTTCATTGATAATCCTTTTTTTTTTAAATTGGTTTAAAAAATTACAACGTATAATAAATGTAAATTTCATTTAAATACTTGTATATCTAACACAGAAAAAAATGTTGTTAACCTAATATAACACAGTATCGATTTGTAGTTGTATTTTAAATTATGCAATTTTTAATCTAAGCTAAACATAATAAAATGCAATATTAATCATGATATCATTTATACATGGAACTGTTTTGAGATGTATTTCATTAAAGTTATTCTAATTTAAAAAGAGGTTTTAATAACATAAAATCAGGTTTATATAGTTAGGTTTATGCTAAAAATTAAAGAAATAGTATATAGATACATAAAGCTATAATGCTTTAAAATATTTAAACTTTAAAAGAAATTACAAATTTTTAAGAACACAAGGAATAAATGTAAAACCGTACTGCAAAATAAATTTCGAAAGAGACTAAATTAATGTTTAAAAAAATAAATGTAAAATTTATAAAACTGAAAAAATATTTTTAAATTTTGACTATTGACTATGCATTCTCTTCAATTGATATAACCAATTTCTCCGACAATTTGGTTTATTTTTCACTTGTAATATTGTACAAGTATTTGGATAATAATGTTGGTAGGATTGCACGGTTGCATGTTAGTTTTAAGTTCTATTGACTCTTCCTACACTTCTGTTTATTCTCTATAACTTGCTTAAAATAAGAAATAGAAAAAAGTGTAAAGATGAATATCGAAACGCTGCAAGTTGCACGGAACATGCAATTCATCTTTTTATCGTCAGCAAGTAAATTACAAACAACGTTATGTTATTTTAAAAATTTAACTGTTCAATAAAATAATTTTAAAATAAATGTTGAATTTCTCGTGTTACGTGTATATTTTTATTTTTAATAATTTATTTAATCAAACAACCTACTTATCCCTTTTCTTAATATTAGAGTAAAATAGCTAAATTCGAAATTTAAATATTCATGAATTGAGAGAATATTAAATTTTGCATTTATTATTTTTTATAACATTTACTCTTTTGCATTTATAATCAATGAAAAAAGTATTTTAAGATAAAATACCGGTTTTACTTCCTTGTACAAAGTAAAGGAAGTATTGATATCGCGAAAAATTTCGTTTTCTGATTTCAGCGGAAATATTCATTTTGACCATCCCTGAATCAATTTTGACTAGTTTAGGCGTGACGTCTGTACGTATATATCTCGAATAACGCAAAAACGATAAATCGTAGAATGTTGAAATTTTGTATTTAGGACTGTTCTAACATCTTCCCGTTAAAGCCCATCAGGGCTAGGAATAGGAACGAGGATGAATGTAGCGACCGGAATCGTCACAAGGCGGGTGCTTCCCCTATGGGGTTGGGATCTAGTTGTGCACCTCCCCTTTTGATTGTAATCGACTGGACCAAAAATATCAAAAAAAGCCCAAAATCCAAAAATATTTATACTTTGGAATTTTTCTTAACTGCAGTAATCAGTGTTCATTGAGAGCTTTTCAACGATATATCATAAGTGTTACTTATTTTCATTGGTTCCAGAGTTATAGCCAAATAAAATTTTAATTAATGAAATATTTTAATCGGCTCGAATGCGACTTATTTCCTTTTTTTAAATTTTTTTTTAAATTTAAATACAATTAACCTCTGATTATAAAAAAAAAGTTTTACAATAAATAATAATTCAATAATAACAATAAAAAAATATGAAAAATCAGACGTTATTATTGAAATAAAATTTTATGTACTTTTAAAAATGTCTATATGTAATTTAGTAGGCGTACAACGAAGTCAAATGGTGTCCACATCAGATTTGATGAAACAACTGTTAATTTAATATTAATTGAAAATTATAATTTAGAATCGTATTATTTTTTTTTTATTCATACATTTGTTTCAATTTACTTGATAATAAATATCGCTATAAAATTTAGTAACATTTTCCTATTTCGTTTTTGTTTTCATTTAGTTGATGGTTACATCATAATAACTTTAAAAACATAGCATTAAATACATATAAGACTTACATTTATTTAAAGATTAATAAAGAGACTTTTACTCTAACAATATTTCATGTAAGATTGTTGAATTAATTGTATAAATATTTGACGTTAGTAAAAACTAATATTTTAGCACTTATTTCACTTAACTGTCCACTTTATTAAAGAATTGGAGGATCGTATCTCACTTTCAAATGAAATAAGTTTAAGTGCAGCAAAAGTGTGTATATTTTATTTAACAGGCGTACAAGGAAGTCATGTGGTGTCCACATCAGATATTTTTACAAAATAAAATTACATAAAATACTATTTGGTTTTTTTTTTACATAATAAAATTATATAGGTTACTCTATTATGGCTGAGTATATAGCGTCTCGGCATTTCGTGGGGAGGTCCCGGGTTCGTATCCCGGTCAGACTTTCGCTCTTTACTTTCGATCTTTACTTTCACTACCAATTTCCCCCGAAGTTACTGATCATATCTGTTGATTCCCGCTATTTCATAACAAAAAAAAAAATAAATATATATATATATATGTATAATTTTGACGGCATTAAATTACATACTTTTTATTGAACAACTGGACAGTGTTTCTATATTTTTAAATACTTTTTTCTAAGATATACTTTACCAGATAAAATATTTAAGTCTTGACAAATATTCGTTAGTCCCTTTATAACAAATATTCTGATTAGATTCTTTAAAAATATTCTAAGATTTTCAAAAGTATAATCTCATTACAATTATGACAATTAGTTATCCTGTGTGATAGTTTTTTTTTTTTTGAGAATGCATTAAACAAATTATTTTGTTAAGCCATTTCTCAATAAATAACATTAAAGAAACCTTTTCATAAATGATCGATTGAAAGAAAAAGATAAAAGTGAAATTTTACCAACTCCGAAAAACGAAAAAGAGTACTGAAATTTTTATCCTATTCTTTATGTATTACACAATAAAGAATACTGTTTTGTAATAGGTTTAATTTCTATTAAACTTTTGAGTATATATTTAATTATTTTGTATAAACTAAAAACTTTGTCGCGTGCAAACAACAAATGACACGCAAACTTATTTTGTGTATACAGTATATTTACCCGTGAAGTACATAATTTCATTAGAATAAAGTCGTTATTTTATTAAATAAGTGATGATACATTAAATAACGATGTACCTCTCGTTTACTTTATATTTTTAATTACTTGTTTCTCATTATTCCGCGTTATTCTATCTCCATTTTTTGTCTTTTAGTTAAAAGTCGTGGCAGTAGTGCTTTTATTTTTTTATACTTTATTTGTTAAAACGAACGACTAAACACAAAAAAGTTTTATCTATTTGCAAAATAATATTCAGGAATTTTCTAAAAAATTTACTTACAGAAATTACCATAGAATATACAAAGCGTACTAAAATATCGTACGAACTGATTCAACGTTAATTAATGATTTAAAATGAAAATGTAATAATTTTAAAGAAATTTATTTTATATTATTTTATTTTGAAAGGAGAAAAAAATTCATTTTCATTCATAAATAATGTACTTTATTATTATATTGCCACTTCGTAGAATTTGAACCGAGTAATCTTCTTGAAGTAACAATTTCTATCTATTTATCTTTCTCTCTTTTTCTTTAACTCTCCCCTTTAAATTTCATCGTCACTCTTTGTACAGAAGCTCTATTAACAATCAGTTCCAATCAAGAAAGCTGTGACAATGTGCGTGCTTGGATTTTAAGAACGGCAGCGTTCGAATTCGATCTTTATATAAAAGAAGTACCTGACAGACTGACTACTTCATTTCAAAAATAAAAATAAATATTTTTCTTATTTATTTTTTTTAATCCTTTATGTAATAATTTTTATGTTTATATATTTTTTTACGTATAGATTTAATTAAAATTACTTTTTTAATATATTTTCTCACATTTTATTCAACATTTTTAGTTTTAAGTTTTATATTATAAAATAATTGTTAAGATATACATTAAAACATCCAGAAGACGGAGGTAGGTTTTTTATCCCCAAGTAGGGGATAAAAAAAATCTCCACCTTAAAGTTAAGAAAAACTTCAAATTTACTCAATACGACAATGTTTGCATGGGAAAAAAGTTTCACATGTTTAGCATACGACAAGCCCCAACTTCTTAGAATTCAGCAATATTTTGATCATCCCTTGTCCTAAGGGTTGGTCATATCAAAAGTTATTTCAGATAAAAGTTTTATGTAATGTTTAGAGGATTAACGACCACTTTAAACCGATTCGATACTGTGCCTATTAAGGGGGTTATGATTTTTTTGTCTTAGATACCCCATTTTTCCACCCCCTGGGCCAATGGTTGGTGATATCAAAAAACTACTCTTAGATTATATAATTTTTTTTTTTTTTTTTTGTTACTTAGATAAGTTTTAGGCCCTTATCTAAAGAATAGTAGGAACTTTAAAAGAATTCCATATTTTACTTAATAAGAAAGTTATAGGAATATTTTGTTTTTTTTTCGAAAAAGCCCCCCATTTCCATCCCCCATGGTCCGATTTTGACTGTTAACGACCTCGACCGAGATTTTGGAATGAGTTATTTTTAAGGAACAAGTTGATAGTAATTGGCGCAAAATTGCGGCAGTTATGTGCACAATAAAGTGAAATATATATATATATAAAATAATAACTAAACTATATCCTTTGGTTAGACAAATATAAAAAAAATTAAACAAGTTAGAAAATTATTCAAATTAATAGAAAATTTTCTAATGCAATTCATTTGGTCAACAACCAAACAAACAAAATAACAAAAACAAAAGCAGAAAACCTCGACGTTTCGTCCAAGATGTAGGACTTTAACAACACAAACCACAACAGACAAAACACAACACCAGCAAACACTTACAAACCCCCCACTACCTAATCTAATAAAAACCAAAACCCTCACTACTAAAAATTTTATCATTTCATGTCGAAATTATAACATGTCGATACATGTGTATGTTTCATGTCGAGATTTTCTGCTTTGTTTTTGTTTGGTTGTTGACCTAATGAATTGCATTAGAAAATTTTCTATTAATTTGGATAATTTTCTAGCGTATTTAGTTTTATATATACATATATATATATATATATAAAATTTTGAGCAGAAGGAGGTTTTGGGGTCTGGGGGATGTGAAACGCGAAGATATGTCGAAATTTTCCGGAAGTCGAATCATGGTATCCATTACAGTAGGTAGCTTTCTTATGAAATTTACCTAAAAGGAAACGAAAAAGGCATTTAACATTTTTTTAACCTTCGGGACCACCGTTAGGTATAACTTCAGAGGATAAGATGAATGACATGAAGCTTGTGGAAATGCCATGCCTGGCTAGGATTCGAACCCGGGATCTCCGGATGAAAGGCAGAGACCCTACCACTCGCGTCAAAAAAGTATTGATAATATAAAACGATACTTTTCTATTAATATTTGGATTATTATCTTGAATAGTCATCCAAAATTTATTTTCAAATTTCGATACTGCAATAAAACCGTTTATAATGTTTATTATTTAAAACAACCTAAAACAAATAAGATAATTAAAAATTAAATAGTTTTCCACGGTAAGCAAGACGTTTTTATTGTAACAGTAAAGATTTCAAATTAAGCTGAATTTAACAAAACAAAGAACGTATAAATTTAATAAATTTCTTTTTATTTGGAATACTAAAGATTTTTTTAGTGCCTACAAGAAATTTATTTTGTAATTATTGAAAAAAATATTTTTCAATTTAAACCGATTCAAATTATAAGGGGTTTCCATTTCAGAAATATTGATTCTATTTCATATTATGCAATATCCAGTTTTTACTTCAAAAATAGTTTCAAAAAAATATTTAACTAGTAGATTAGATGATCACTGTCCAAGTCGATATATATACGTAAGTTCTCAAAAATACGGATTGTCAGTAAAGTAGCCAAGGAGATTCAGGGTCATCCGAACAATTTTTTTTTTTAAATGGGCATTTTTAGTTTTTCTTAATCTTGATATTTTATTTTTAAAAATTCAGGTATTCAATTTTTAGTTTTATAGGTAAATCCATTAATAAAATAATTCTTTATTATACAAACATGTACATTACTTTGAGGTAAAGGTTATTTAAAAAAAAAAAAATAAGATAAAATATCTTTAAAAAAAATAATAATATTAGGTTGTAGAAATGTAAGAGGTATTAAATTTTAATTTGCTTTTGTTAAATTTTTATAATAATAAAATCATTGGTATAATTTTAAAAATAAATAAATAAAAAACATCTTTTTACTAAGTTATGAATATATTTTGATGGATTTTTTCATCTTATGAGGAAAATTAAAAATCCTTATACACTTATTATTCACATCTATATAATCATAGACGTATTTTGTTTGTGTTGAAGGGTGTGTGTGTGTGTGTGTGTGTGTGTGTGTGTGTGTGTGTGTGTGTGTGTGTGTGTGTGAACGCACTTGTATATGTGTGTGCGGGGAAGTGGAGAGATATAATAAAATAATATTCATTTTGTATCTCGATTGTTTTTTTTTTGTAAGAAATAAACTCACTTTAATTTCTTCTTTTTTTTATATTTTAAAAATAAGATTTTGAAATTAAGTTTCGACTCTATCTTAGTTAAACATATAACTATCTTTATGAAAAATTATATTTGATCAATAGAATAATTTTCTTTATAAAAATATGGTAATTTGATCAATTCCATTTTGATAGTTCATTAATATATTTATTTAAACACACATCTTATGAAAGAACTGGTTTTTATTCTAAATTACAGAATTTAATTCCATGAAAGAGAAAATTATCCGTGAAAATATGCCGCCGCTGCCACCACATTTTAGATTAGCTGGTTTTTGTTTTCAATTTTTTTTCCATTTAATTAATATTTCATTTCATAAATTTCATAGCAGGACATTTCATTGAAAAATCAATAAACGAATAAAATTTTTAATAAAATTGTTCCAAATATTTTGTTTTTAATATTCAAATATTGTTTTTTTTTGTTTTTTTTTTAATAAGAGATAATCCAGTATTTTTACTGATATTTTAAATCTACCTTACATTTTTAGTTCTTAAGGTCAACGGTAAATATAAACATTACTTTTTTGTTACGTTTCTCTACTTTATAACTTTCATATTTCTCTATCCCTAAATAGCTGAAGAACTAAAATGATAAATAGCTATTGTTATATAATTGCTAAAGAATTTTGGAACTCATTTTATATATATATTCAAAATTAATTTAGAATTGCGTTATACTTATTACTCATGGGTTTGTACATATTATAATTTTACAGATAAAACCTTTTGAAAGATTAATTAAATTTCCAACTATGAAATAAAACGTAATATAAATATTTCTCCTTCAGTTTAAACAAATTCAAATAATTTTTTTTTTTTAACAAAAATGAAAGCGGTTTTAATTTTATATATTTAATTATTCTTAATTTGTTTCGCATCATTACAAATTTTGCGTATTTATTTCAGTATTTCCTTTTATATGAAATAAAACTTTTATTCGTCAACTTGTTGATTTGTTAATTTAAGTTACATAACAAATATAAAACATTAATAAATATTTATTTTAATACTATAAAGGGAATATTATTTATTTATTTATTTTATCTTTTAATTACCTGTTCAAAATATATTATTTGGTAAATATAAGGTGTTTTTTTTTAGGTTGTGGTGGGGTAAAATAATAGCTCCAGCATGGAAAGTCACAGGCACACGCGCACCGCACACACGCTCCCCGAAAACTGGCGACTCTATACTCACCGGGGCCACAACAACTAAAGCGCCGACGCTGTAAATCCCCCTCTACTATTTTCTTGGATAATTCCTCAGTATACAGGATACCTGTTACAGCCTCCATCATGCACAGATATAGCTTTTGTTATAGAATAACCTTTATACTATTTACTTCAATTTATCCGCTTGTTTCATTTGATAATATAATTTTATAAATTTTATTGAAAAAAGATTTATAATATTATCGCTAAAAAAAATATATGAAAACATAAAATTAAACTACGTTAGATTAATGTTGAATAATATCATTTCACTTTCTCAATATAACTTTTTTAATTTTAAACGTACTTGATAACGCAAGAAAACAGATTTGCATACGGGAAGTTTATAAATTCCTGTATAGGAAATACGTTTTATTTCTTTTTAATCTAGGTCTGTGTATAAGTTATTTATTAAAAGGCTGATATGACCCTCAACAATTTTATTATTAGTTGTTACGCACATAAAAACCCTAGGCAGCGCTATCAATATCCATTTCCTCCTGTAGATGTGAAAAACAAATAAAGTGAAAACACAACTGTAGCTACATTTTCATACCTTTTTATATTTACAAAATATAAATAACAAAAATATTTTTATAAATCACAAAATATATTTTTATTATTATTTGAAAAATATACAAATGTATTTTAAGCGTTTTATCCAAATGCTGATTCTTATCTATTTTCTAATACCTGTACCCGGAAATGTTTTATTATTTTCCATTTTACTTCATCAAAAAGATTTAAAATTGATATTCTAAACATCTTATTGTTACTCCTAATGTGTGCGTTGCAATCTCTTAAATTAACCGATCCCCTCGTGACCAAATGAGATGAGAATGATATATATGACATGTAAATGAGGTATAGTCTTGTGCAGACTCAGGCGGACCATTCCTGAGACGTGTGGTTAATTGCACCACAACCACCAAAGTAAACAGGTATCCATTTTACAGTATTCAAATCCGTATAAAAGTAACTAACTAGAATTCGAACCTCAGAACCTTCGACTTAATGAATTATTTATTGTAAAATATGAAAGTGAGATAATTATTTCTAAGTAATTTGAAGTTTATATTCAAATTTTATATTAATATGAAATATTAAATAAATGCATTTCATATAACCTGAAAATTAAACATATTACATGCTGAGAGGTTGGCATTATGGTATAAATCCCCTGTCGACATGATATGACATCATGAAGACCGGTGTGCAGGAAGGTACTGTTGTCAAATGACAACATATAACTTCGTCATCAGTATCTCATTCACCTCCTTTGGGAGTACAAGATAACTAACTACATCTAGTAAGTGTCGTTTTATACTCTCCTATTATTTAAAATTATGTAATCATTGCTAAAAGTTGAATAACGTGTCATTTATTTTGATTAAAATTCATCGAAGTAGATTAATTGCATTAAAAATTAGTGCATCGTGTTTTCCAAGAAAATAGTCTTTATTTGTCAGTTGATAAATACCAACGTAAGTTTAAATTTTACAATATCTTCTGAGTAATTTCTGTATTTGATTTTTTTTTACCTTTTAAAAATGGGTTAAAATAATTTCAATAAAAATTATATACATGCTATGTAAAACATTGGATTGTATTAATAATTTAAAAAATTTCATTACTTTAAATTTTATTTCACTTTTTCATATAAAATTTTAAACCAAAACAACAAACTTATTCTAATGCCTCCCAGATATAAAATTTTCATTAAAACCACAATTTTTATATCAAAAGTTTAAAATTTATATCGGATTTCAAACCTTGATGAAATTCAAAACTGTTTCATTTAAATTTTAGAAAAGTAATCACAAATTATTTGAATTCTCAATTGACTAATTACATTACATCCAGTTGAAGATCTCATCGAGTTAAATAGATAATTGTTCTACTATTTTTAAGTAAAAAAAAAAATTATATTCACTTTTTTATAGCCGTGAACAAAATTTTGAATAGCGTTCTTTTTTAGTTATAACATTGTAGGCAGATTTCATTAAAAAAACATAAAATTAATATTTTTTTCATTTCTTCATTAAATTTAGATTTTTAAAATTAAAAAGGCACTAAATTAGAAATCAACATACAGCTGATTATAAAATTTTAATTTTGTTATTTTAAAAAATTAATAATTTAAAAAAGAATTGAAAGCGGCATTCGTTTTAGGTAGATTTCATAAGAAAGCTACCTATCGTAATACTGTAATGGGCACCATAATTCGACTTCCGCAAAATTTTGATATATCTTCGCGTTTCACATCCTCCAGACCTCAGAACTACCGTCAGCTCAAAAGTTTATTTATATATATATAAACTTTTATTTATTTATTTGTATATATATATATATATATATATATATATATATATGTGGTTTATTATGTATATATATATATATATATTAGGCATATATGTGGTTACCACATATATGCCTAATTTAATATCGGCGGACGAACACGGTATAGCAACTCAGATGTGAGCTGCCGCACAGTATACGGACGCGCTGATACATGCATCACTACCGCCGTGCAAATGACCGCGCAGTTCTCCCACCATAGCGGCTCTGCAGTCCCACCACTCTCAGGCTCCAATAAAAGAGCGTGCACGAGAGTGAATTTGCAGTTCATCGTCGACCACCACCTGGAGAAGCAGAAGAAGATGGAAGAAGACAGAAAACGTTCCCGGCCCGGCTCAACGTGGGACCTTCCGGCGGAGGCCAACATCCCCGCTGGAGCAGCAGGCCTGGCCCGCCCGCCGAGGGAGCCGCTGGACTTGGACACCTTCCCGCTCCAGCTCGCCGGGCTTCAACACCCTGGCCAGCGGACTCAGCAGCAATAGCCGGCCCAGGGTGGGATCGCTCGGGGAGCGATCCCACGCCGGCGAAGGACGACCGACGCCGACCCGACACTGCGGGTCGCTGGGAGCTACCACTGCCACGCTGTAGTGGGGACCCAACTGCCGCTGACGGAAATCCCGTTCGGAATTTAATGGACGAGCCGCAACTCCCCCACTTCGCCGGAGACCAGCTTCCAGACCCAATAGTTGTTCTCAGAGCTCTCAAAACACGACCCTTTTCAGGGCCCCCGCAAGGTTATGAATTACGAGCCGTCGAAGCCATTCGATGGAAACAGCCCCTGTCAGGGCTACCATAAGGTGAGTAATTACAACGAGTTGTCGAAGTCAATCGACGACAATATATATATAAATATATATAAGAGTATATTCACTTTCTTGTAGACACGATAACTGCCGTAATTTTGCGCCAATCACTTTCAAACTGTACCCTAAAAATAACTTGTTCCAAAATATCGGTCTAACGTCCAAAATCGGACCATGGGGGTAAAAATGGGGAGACTTTTTTGAAAAAATAAAATGTCGCTATAACATTCTTATTATGTAAAAACATCGAATTCATTTAAAGTTCTTACTACTCTTTGGATAAGGGCCTAAAATGTATAAGTAAAGTTTTTTGATATCCCCAACCATTGGCCCAGGATATGAAAAAAATGTTCCAGAAAAACTTCAAATCCTACCGCCCACATTGAGAATCAAAAAATTTCTAGCGCCCCCCAATGATCTTTGGTTAAACTGATAGCGGGTGATACATGTTGCAGTCTCAATCTTTAAAGATTTCAATACCTCGGCACAAAATGAGCAAAAGCCAAAAACTGCAACGCTACATTAAAGACCTCACAATTTGTCATTAAATCTAGATAAAAACACTTTTATTTCCATATTTAATTTTATCAATATATTGCTTAGATCGAGAGATATACAGTAGTAAAGACAAAAGTGCCCTTTTCTCTTTAAAGTGGAATATTTCGGTTCAAAAACTTCGTAAAGAGACATACAAAAAAATTAATTAAAGCTAAAGTCTTAAGCTTTTAAAGGATTTTTATGCAGTTTACTGAAAAAATTTCGTTTCCTCCAGACGCTTCGATCAAACACGAAGAAAAACTTTCAAATTTTTAAAACTTTCCTTGTCACTGATATTTTTTTTTTAATTTGATGATTTTTGAAATCTGAAATATATTGTTAAAAAGTAGAATATTCAATTTTTAATTTTTTTTTATTAGTCTTTCTAAACCTCTTGGTTTCAAAGTTAGAGTAGTTGGAATAAAATCATTTTTATCATAAAATATAGGTGTCCCTTTAAATTTTTGTACTAGTGTAGTAAGTATTTAATTTTAGTTTGAAATATCAGGAAAATATAAATTTTGCCTTTTTTTTAATCAGTCCTAGACCGCTTGAACGCCCCCAATTTTCTGTAAGTCTTCTACCGCCCCCTCCTGAAGGCCTCCAGCGCCCACAAGTATCGCCCACTTTAATAACGAATGCACTAGACCTCACGGACAGATGTCAACTTGACTAGAATGCGTGAAATCGTACGATCTGATCGAAGATTACCCGTGAAAATGATTGCAGAAGAACTCAACATCAATCGAGAAACGGTTCGTCTAATATTAACTGAATAACTTGGTACGAGAAAGATTTGTGCAAAAATGGTCCCCAAAAATCTCACACAACAACAGCGAGAAACACGGAAAAATGTGGCAGCTGATCTGTTAGAGCAAACGGAAATCAATCCGGATTTGTTGAGCCGTGTTATCACCGGTGATGAAGGTTGGTTTTTTCAATACGATCTAGAGACAATATGCCAAAGTTCGGAATGGTGCTCAAAGGGATCACCCAGACCAAAAAAAGCTCGCATCTCAAAATCAAAATTGAAATGCACGCTTGTGTGCTTCTTTGATTCCAAGGGAATTGTTCATAAAGAGCGGGTGCCTCCTGGACAAACAGTTAACCGATATTTCTACAAAGAAATTTTAGAAAGACTTCGTAAACGAGTTCTTCGTGTCCGTGCCAACATTGCTGATTATTGGATTCTGCATCACGATAATGCGCCATCCCATACTGCTCTGTCAGTACAGCAATTTTTAACCTCAAAAGAAATTTCACTACTACCACAGCCACCTTATTCACCAGATATCGCTCCGTGCGACTTTTTTCTATTTCCAAGAGTCAAAATGGCGGTCAAGGGACACCATTTTCAAACAACACAAGATGCCCAAAAAGCTGTGACGAGGGTCTTGGAGGATATTACAGAAGATGAGTTCCAGAAATGTTACCGTCAATGGCAGAAGCGCTAAAATAAGTGTGTGCAATCAGAGGGGAACTACTTTGAAGGAGACAACACTAAACATGACTAAAACGGTAAGCAACATTTTTTTTCACATCAGTCTCATTACTTTATTGTCGCACCTCGTATATATTGAATTACATAACGTACATTATAATTTTATCGAAATTTATAATTCCCCATCGATATCTACCTGTGGCAACACACGAAGTCGAATCATCTCAGCTATCGGTTCTTGATCAGAAACTCATTCTCCTAACCGTAGATAAAGTGAAAGTTTTGATATTTCAAAATCCTGACGGACACTACAATCGAAAGGAGGGCAACAAATCTTTACCCGCTGATAAAGTATGTGTCACCTAAATTTATCTCCGCAAATAGAAGAGTTCTGCTTTGCTGTTTAGGTTCGTTTCATCTAATTAGTTTTATATTTTTGAAAGAAAGAAATAAGTAAAAAATTTTTAAAGAAAATCTCAATAAAGTAGCCTTTGCATTTTATCTCTATGTGATTCTTAGGTCTACAACTTAAAAATGTTCAAAGGCTCCAGTTTAAAAAAGTTTGATGTTTTTAATGTACTTTATTTTTATTTTTAGTCTTCTTTAGATTGAGTTTTCTTTCCGTTCATCTTATAGAAACTCTTATCCCCGACGGGTTTTTCTTGGTTAAAAGTGTGAGCAAAGAGTACGAACTCACACTCTTTTACTAGAATAAGTCAGGGGTATGAGTAAAAAGGAATGCTGAATTTTTTTTTTTCTTTTTATATGTATGCATGTATATATATATATACGCAAGTAAATGGCGACGTTTCATCACGATCCCTCTTTATGAAATTTTTCTATTTCTTATTTTCGTTATTAAAGTTAATTTCTAATCCTCTATTAAAGTTTCTTGTAGTAATCCTTCTGCTTCTTATTTATATTATTTTTATCAAATTAAGAAATATAGATGTAATAAGTCGGTAAGAAAAGTTTATATCATTTAATAAAAATTCGATAATCCTTCGTAGCATCTACAATTTTTTTAATAAATTACATCTTTTTACAAAAAAAACTATATATTTTTTTATTTTATCAATTATTATGATTTAATATAAACTTCTTTTTTTTATTCGATTATTTTTGTCGTTTTTCCATTGCCGTAACATAATATTGGATAATTTTCTTTAAATTATTAAACGTATTTTAAATTGATCTTAATTTTTTCAAAACGGATCCTAACAATTACATAATTTAATATTATTTAGAATAGTTTGTGTCTTATTTTTTAATCTTTTAATTGAATATACACATGAACAAATAGGATTACTCTCAGTACTGTTTTGTATTATAAATTAAAAACATTGTTATAAAAAAAATTAACTAATAATAAAATGGATGATAAAAACAGTTGTATACAGTCAGAAACCTGTATAGTAACAAAAATTTTGTAAGAAAAGCCAAACTGAGGCGCTACCCGACAGTTATCAGATCAGTAATACTTCTTTTCTGTTTAGCCTCTGTAACGTATTACTTCAGAGGATGAATGATTGTAAATGAAGTGTAGTCTTGTACAATCTCAGGTAAAGCATTCAAAGTCGAGAGTTCTCTAAGATTCAAATCTTAGTAAAGACAGTTACTTCTAAATGGATTTGAATTCTAGATCGTGGATACCGATGTTCTTTGGCGGTTGGGTTTCAATTAACCACACATCTCAGCAACGGTCGACCTGAGACTGTACAAGACTACACTTCATTTACATTCATACATATCATCCTCACTATCCTCTGAAGTAATACCTTAAGGTGGTTCCAAAGGCTTAACAGAAAAAAAAATGAACGGTCAACCCATTCAGTCATCACAGATTTGAGATCTGTGGTTAATTGAAACCCAACCGCCAAAGAACACCAGAATCCACGCGATTTAGTATTCAAATCTGTATAAAAGTAACCTCCTTTATTAGGATTTGAACCTTAGAACTCTCGATTTTTAAAGTTGATTTGTGATGACAAGTTCACCGCTACACCAAAGACCAGTAATACTCTATGGATTAGAAATACTCTCGCTAAAATAAAATAACAAAAAAAAATCTTCAGAAAATAGAAAAGACACTAACAATATATATGGATCATTGAAAAGAAAAGAAGGCTACACAAGAATACCCTCACAAAAATATATGAATGCATAGAAGACATTTATTCAACCGTCATCAGATGAAAACTCAAATTCGATGGACACAAAAATGATGGAAGGCAGAAGGTGAATCAAACAAATCTATACCAAAATTATGAACTGAAAACTATCTAAACCTTTACCAAAACAGTGAAAGAGCTACTAAACAAACACATCATGAATGAATTATGCAATAACAGACTAGAATACAAAAAACTTCTGCACATCAGAGTCTTTCCAAGAGAAAGCAAAAGACGCCAAGGAGGTGCCCAGTGGTTGGATGAGAGAAAAAAATAATTTCTTAGAACAGATGAAAGAAAAAAATTAAAACCCAAAATCTTTCCAGTTAATATTTGCATAGTTTGTCTAGAAGGGTACATAGCAAGAAAAAAAAACAATGTCAATAAACACACTAACTAATAAAAAAAATATTACTTTCCAATTTTTTTTTAATTTTAACTTTTTAAACAATGAAATTAAAAACAGAACTGCTAACAATTTAATTGATTTAATTTAGATCTATTTTCAAATTAAAGTTTTAAAAATTATTATATTGTTTAGATTTTTATGCATTTTGTAAGTTGTTTGGTTTGATTTTTATTTTTTAATGTTTATCTCATTCCTTCTTATTAAAAAAAAATATGGTAGGCCGATGAAAAAAAATTCTGCTCCTACAGAAAAGGCTGTTAGTATAAAATACAAAAGTAATAGAAGAAAAGAAATGCAGAGATTACATATGAAGAAATTATTACTGAAAGTGAGATAAAGTTGTTCTGAAATTTGGAAATACAGGGTCATTCACGGGAATCAGATGTTTTTGAAGTGGGTTGTACTCGGGCGTTCGTGGCGGGAGGGGCACGTGGCTGGTGTCTGACGTTTCCTTTGTTCATAGCATTTACATTTTAGTCGTTGAGATGGAGCCGTGGACGCTAGACCAACGCCTGCACGCGTACGACAGTTTTGTGCGAAATGACGAATCCGTAACTGCTGTTCAGCGAGATTTCCGCCGTCAGTTTAACATCCATCGTAATGCAAGTGTCCCTTCTCGTAACACAATATTGCGACGGGTAAACAACCTTCGAACAAGCGGTTCAATATTGAAGAAAAAACCACCGGGTCCCCGACGAACTGCTAGCACTCCGGAGAACATCGAACGAGTAAGGGAAGCCAGTGTCAGAAGCCCACGCCGCTCTATTCAGAGGCATTCAGCAGCGCTTCAAATGAGCACAAGTACGGTAAGACGAATTCTGCATGCAGACCTGCATTTCCATCCTTACAAGATAGCCGTCGTGGAGCAGTTAAACGAGCAAGATTTCACGCAGCGATTACAATTTTGTCGACAAATGCTTACCGTTTTTGAAGAAAATGAAAATTTGTAATCGTTAAT
The DNA here is from genome assembly GCF_047948215.1 of Lycorma delicatula. Lineage (NCBI taxonomy): Eukaryota > Metazoa > Arthropoda > Insecta > Hemiptera > Fulgoridae > Lycorma > Lycorma delicatula. Next base: position 142,067,919 of record NC_134461.1, on the reverse strand, counting down.
GAGTGACGAAACCCATTTTCATCTAAATGCCTTCGTCAACAAACAGAATTGCTGGTATTGGGCAGAAAGCAACCCACATCGGCTTCACGAGAGACCACTTCATAGCCCAAAGGTGACTGTCTGGTGAGCAATAGGAAAGGTCGGTGTTATTGGACCATATTTGTTTTTTAAGAAAATGACGCTGCCGTAACTGTAACAGCTGATCGTTACATTGCGATGTTGAATACGTTTTTTATCCCTGAGTTACAAAACCGGGGAATCGATTTTCAAAATGTGTTATTCCAGCAGGATGGAGCTACAGCGCACACAGCGAGGGCAACGATGGCTGTTCTCCGTAACTTGTTTCCGGGACGGATCGTTTCCAGATTCGGCGACATTTCTTGGCCCCCTCGGCCCCCCGACTTGAGTAGTTTGATTTTTTTCTGTGGGTGTTTCTGAAATCGCGTGTGTACGGCAATAAACCGCGTACATTGGAGGACCTAAAGATCGCAATTCGTCATCACGTCACCCAGATTGATGTAGACATGCTGCAAAGAATTGAGGCCAGTTACCGTGAAAGGCTGCAACTATGTATTGCCCAAAATGGACATCACTTGCCGGACATAATTTTTCGTTCATGAGTAAGTAACAAATGTTTTGATTTAACAAGTGTTTCAGTACCGATAAAACTTTTTTAAGTAAATATTCAATTTTTTATGATTATTTTAAAAACATCCGGTTCTCGTGAATGACCCTGTATATTCCAAATTTTCCAAAAAAATAAAAAATGTTAAAGATCATAGTTTACTTAAATACAGAAGTATTTATTAAAGCGACTGCCATTTAACATTCATAACACAACTAACTCACTTATTCATGAGTTTGTGCCAGATGAGAATATGATCAACATTATTACTACCTCAGTTTAACATAACAGATAAAATTGCAAACTGTAAAACAAAATTTTGTTCAGTTGACTGGTCTTCAAAACCGTAATTGGTTGTGATTGCAAAATAGAAATAACTGACAATAGAAATAAAGTATTACCTAATTGGTTTTGTTTTGGTGTAAAGGTACTGGCTCCTAGGGCAATTAGCCATAAATATAATCAAATAACCAAAATTTGTAAGAATTATAGTTCTGGACAGACATAAATATGTTCAAAAGTTATCTTACTTCAGAAGTTAAGTTACCTTCCTTCTGATTAATTATCTGAATTAAGATGACATAAAATTAAATTTCTATAACAAATAATATTATAAACAAATTATCGTAATAATTATCCTGAAGTGTGAATAACAACAAGATCACTGTTTGAAGTATTTGTTTGTAAAATAAGAAAAGAATGTACCTTTATGTATAACCGTGTTATGTATGTACTGTTATGTATAACAGTATATTTAATGAGTTAAAAAGGTATGCTGCACTCAGCCTCTGAAAGCTGTGAAGTATTCTACCACAATATATTAATTATTCAAATTGTGCTACATTGAAAATATCAATAGCGAGATATATAGGTGGACTAAACATCACATGTATATTATATCAAATTAATAAGAAGAAAAGTGGAACAGGAAGCTGCTTGCTGATGTGGTGTGTTACAATATAAGAAAAGTTCTGTATAGAGAGCTAACTGAAATTTAATGTAATATCTCTTGTTTTTCATCATAAAGTGTGTTAAAAATATTTACATGACTTTCTTCTTCTTTTTCTTTTTCTTCTTTTTCTTTTTTTCTTTTTCTTCTTCTTCTTTTTCTTTTTTTCTTTTTCTTCTTCTTCTTTTTATTTTTCTTCTTCTTCTTCTTCTTCTTAAGGTGCCATCTTACTTTGAATAAGATGGCACTCATTTATGGTTCGATTTGGCTCTTATTCAGAATATATATTAGATTTGTTAAAAGAAATATTTTTGTGAAAAATGGACCCATTAGTTGGCATTGGGATTGAGATATTTACAAAACAAATATATAAACAGACTTTCTTCTTCTATATATATATATATAATATAATATAATATAAAAGGCAATGTTCATATGTATGTCTGCTATAGACTAAAAAACTACTGGAATGATTTACACATAGGTTTTTGCAAAATGGTCCGCATTGTCCGAAGAAGGTTTAAAGCTACTGAAATCCTCAATCTGACCACTAGAAAGAAAGTTAGGGATATTTTGAATCGACTACTGTGTTTAGACAGTAGTTTGAATTAAATCCGATAGGTAGCGCTGTTTTGACAATTTGATTTATTTACATTCCGACTTTTATAAAGTGAAAGATTAAATTTTTTGAAGTTCTGTAACGTTCAGTTTTTTAAACTGAACAAACTTTCATTTGTGTTCATTTAAAATATATACTCAAATCTAGCAATAGCAAAGCATTGCTGGGTCTGCTAGTAATCTATATAAATAAAAGACAATCTTCATTTCGTGTGTGCCCCAACAACTCAAAACCTACTTAACCGATTTCACTGAAAATTTCATAATTTATTATTATTTTTCCCAGGAGTGTTTACATGTTATTAGTTCCGTAATATAATAATTTAATCACATAATAATTGTCTGAAGAAGTCGATGTTGACATAGATAACGATCCAATATAAACATTGACTATTGGTATAGACAATGTCTATCGATACATACAACAAAATCAAATTTAGTAAAATCTCAAATTTAGCAAAAGCAAAGCATTGTAACAACTGATGTCTTTGTCCTTTCATAACATGACCTGAATAAGACAATTTCCTTGCTGTAAGTTTGGTCAATTCTATTTCCTTTTTGAGTCTAGGTAAAACCTCTTCATTTCTGATCCTATCAACATATAATATTATAATAATACATCTGAATAACCACATCTCAGATGCATCAATCTTCTTCAACAACACTTTAGTAAGGTTGCAGCCTCCACATTATACAGAAATACAGAGAAAACATCAAAACATCTACACAAGCACATTTAAAGGTTAATGGTAATTGCTTATTGTAAAAGAACTGTCCGATATGCAAGAAAAAATTATAAGCAATTTCTATTCTTGTTTTCAATTTTTCCATTTAATTCATCCCTATCATTAATTACGGCTATCAAATATTTATACTTAAAAAACCTTTCAATAACTTGATCGCATATAACTGACGTAGCTCCATGTTCTACCATCATCTTTGGGAAAACAAAAACTTATTTAATGTAATATATTAAATCTCTTATTTATTTAATCTTATTTAAATTCATTTTTTACACATAATAAATAATTTGAAGTTATTGTAATACAACTTTACATTATATATAATTTACATAACCTTAATTGTAAATAATACTACCAGATTAAGTTATTATCAATTAAAAAAAGCACACAAATTGTTACTGTTTTAAAAATTTAATTTTAAAACTCAATTACCTTCTTTAAATATGCCATCTAAACACACACAAATATATATTTATCTTTAAACTAATTTGTAGGAAGCTAACCGAGAAATATGGCTGGCTACCAGCCAGATTAAGCCAGATTATCAAGTACTTTAATGGTGGACAGGTACTTGCTGGCATTCAGCTGCCTAGGCATGGCAGTGAATTGCTGTCTTTGACGTGATAAATATCATTATTGACAGTTATATATATTTTAGTAGTTGACAATGGTGTCTCACCCGTCCTAATGCCAATTTCTGCTTCACCCTCCGGAGCATCTGAAAACAGAGTATTCAGGAACGCTGGTAAGTCGCCACCGATGTTAAAGTGTGGTCAAGACCACCAAACCCGCATCGAACACCGAGCAGCATGTGCAATGGCTTTGGCCGGTAACATGTCTTCGCGAGCCAGGGGTTGCACTGCAACTCGCGCATAGAGTTTTGCCAAAACTTGAGTTTGGCTTTCTTGATGGCATGAACGTACTCATTATAGACGCGCCGGTAGATCCACAGACCCTCAGCGCGCACGTCATAAACGATAATCCCCGTTAGGGGGCGACGCTGGTATCTTCTCCTAACGAACTTCGCCTAAGAGTTAGGCGCGCAGCACGCTAAGGTCAGAGGACCACCACTTTTTCCCGGGTTTCCTTCTGCGTTTAACAGACAGCTCCCCGGAATTAGCGGTCATGACGGCTCCACGCACTCTCCGATCAGCGGACTGGCCCCTACCTAAGGGTCCGTCCATTGGCCGAGGCCGCCGTAGGATCCTATCGCAGCCAGTCTTGATGGCCTGGCCGAATCGTTCAGTCATCAATTCCCCCTCCTCCCTGTGCTGCATGCGCCATTCCAACCCCTGCAAGAAAACCTCACACTTGCGCCGCAGCCTGTCCTGATCCAGGCTTCTTAGGTTAGAGCGATCCGAATCTGCAGCTCTTGGACTGCCACCGTAAGCGATCTCATAGGTTATTTATATAGGTAATTCTGATATCTATTACAAATTTTAACCATTCTCTTTACTATTTTATTTTAATAATCATCTAGCATAATTTATTGTTTTATTGTTAATATATGATCTTTGCTAATAATTTAAAAGTATATGTAAATTTGAAAATTTATTCCCACAATAAGTGGGAATAGCGCATATAGAAAGTGTTCTATATATATGTGAAAGTGTTCTTCATAAATGAAGTGTTCTTTTACAGTAGATTTCACCTGCATTGTGGTAGGCTGACACATGCTGTAGTGCAACAGTAAATTTGATTTAATTAAGAACACAAAATCAAAACATTTTGCTCCTCACTTTCCTTATAAGCCTGGCATTAGATCTAATCCGGTGAATGGTTATAAAATTTTCATAGATAGTATAACATTTTCAGACCACTTTCAATTATTGTAGTTGCATTACTTTATATACCAAACATACCTGATTGTATATGTTTACAAAATATTTTTGAATAGTAGTCAGTAAAACAATATGATTATGAATTGCTAATTTTAGTTACATCAGATTCATTATTGATCTATAAGTGGAATTGTATTTCTTTGAATGGTACTGAGTTGTTGTTATTGATGGATGAAAATAAAACTGGGATTTAATTGATTAAAATTTGGATAAATTATTCAGGTAATAATTTATATAAAAAGAAGTTTGCTGATTTTTATCGAGATTAAATGACCTTTTAAGTTTTAAGTATATATAAAATGGAAAATTAAACTTTACTTTTTTAGTAACAGATTATGTTTCTGTAATATTTGCTTAATGCAGTGGCCATCGTTGCAAAAACTCAGAATACGAGTATGTATTAATGTGTGCTGTATATTTAATCTTTTTTTTTTGTATTATCATGTATATCTGTATTATTATTATAATGTACTTACAACTTAGTTAATTATATAAAAAGAAGAATACAGTTTAATTTTTCATGCTATTTTTCCCCTCTTTTAATATATAACGTTTCTAATGACTAAAACAAATTATTTGTAGGAGTGATGTACATAAAAGAGCTCCATAGTCAAGTAACTTTATTCTCCAAGTTATCCAACACAGAATTATATTACTTTATAAATTATTCATCATATAAGCTACAAGAATAATTAATGCCTTCAATGATTGTATTATGACTGTAATAATTACATAAAGCAATTTAAATTATCTTTTAATAACCGTTAGTCAGTTTGAAATGTAGTTATATTTAGTCTATTATGTTTATCTTTAATTATTTTTCTTTTTAAATCTTTTTGTTGATAATATATATATATATAAATATACAAAAATATGTAAATTAAATCTTCATTATAAGCAAATAAGAAAAAACTTGATATAATAAGCAGAAACTGAGCATTTAATTCTTATTTTTATTTAGAT